>NC_057798.1:46275444-46296167 GCF_018294505.1 Triticum aestivum | reverse complement strand
AGGTACCACACTATCTATCTTAGGGTTCAGGATGGGGGCGGTGGTCACCGGCGGTGGTGGGGCGTTGGCGGGTCGGTGGTGTGGGGATTGCCGGAGAAAAAGCTCGACACGGGGGGGGCCTAGAGGGATGGCCAGGGCGGCGGCGGACCGGTGGTGGGGAGTGTTTTCGGGCCGGGCGGCTGGGGGCTGCTGTTTGGCCGGTGGTGGCTGGCGGCTCAGGGGGGTGGAGGTTGAAGATGAACCACAGGCCCTTGATTTCGTATCCAACGGCTGCAAAATTGACTGACCAGAGATGAAAAAGTCAGTCGATCGACGTGTAGCCTCACCTTGCTAGTGCGTTCAGTTTCGGCAGCAAAATTCAGTTTCGACAGCAAAATTCAGTTTCAACAGTTACGTTCAGTTCCGACAGTTAACTTCAGTTTCGACAGTTAAGTTCAGTTTCGACACTTAAGTTCAGAGATGAGCGGCTGATGTATTTTACATCTAGCACTTTGTGGTTATGTATTTTACGTCATGTATTGGAGATGCTATTATAATTCCACTCAGGTTAAAGTTGTTCGTTGTCTCTCTTGTCCTGCTTCAGCCTCGGCGTCATCCAACTCACCGGAGCTGCTCCAACGATGAAACCCTCCATCACAGCAGAGCAGTACCCCGGGATCCATCTCCAGACGCCTAAGATCTTCTTCCCCTCCTCCGACAGCAAAGTCAGCCGGAGCAGCCTCACCGGCCAACCCAATCAAGCTGAGATCGACATGGCTTCGCCAAAGAGGTTGTACACTTGTTGCATCTCTTTTTTACTCTACATGTTATATATATTGTCCACTGAGCACACGGATTTGTTCCTTTAGTGTCTCCTTGAAAGAAAAACGTAGGAATTTTAATTTTCACTTGTCCTCCTTTTCAAATTCCTATTCTAGAAGCACAAGACTTAGAGATAGTAGCATAATAGCATTATAACCGTACATTTTCTTGTGGTTTGACTAATCTCACCATGCTTCTTTGCATCCTGTGATCTTCCAATTGTTGTAAATCAAACACCCAGATTGGTAGAAATCCCGTGTTTTTAAATTCTCTGTTTTGCACGTGCATTCCTATCCTATTCCTGTCTATTTCCTATCCTACATTGTTGGAATCCTCCAATTCAAACGAGCCCTTACAGAATTACTTCTCTTACAGATAGTTGTCAAAGAAAACCTTGCGTGGTTTGTCCCGCTCCTGCTGCGCCGTTGTCCACCCCAGCTCAGCTGCTCCAACGACAGAAGGGTCCAGCACAGCAGGGATCCGGCCTCCAGACTGTCTTTCGCCGCCTCAGATCTTCTTCCCCGCCACTGGCAGCCATGAAAACTGCATTACCATCATCAACCAAGCAAATGACCTCGAGGACTACACGAGTCCGCAAGAGAGGTCGCACTCTTTCGTGTCTGCTTACGTTATGCATCGCTTAATATTACATGCTACTTTATCATCCCGTTCACCGATTAGACTCTGAGTCAGCTCCAAACTAATGGTCAAACTTGAGTTTTTAAATGGTTGTGGGGTACATATCAGGGCCGCTATCAATAGTATCTATCTACTATCTGGTTAATCTCCGGTGTCTACTATGAGTTTCATGTTGGGTGGGAAACAAACAGTAAAGAACCATTATCTGTATTTTTTAACTGAAGCCATTATCTGCCTGCTATTATTGGTTTTGGGTCTATCCACAGGTTGCTACCATCACTCTGGATTTCTGCATGCACTCCTTACATAATCTCACTATGTTTTATTCCTATGCATGACAGTTATTGTAAACAATGGAACTGAACATGTAGAGCAAAAGAGACGAGCCTTGCGTGGCAATAAAATTTCATGCAGACGTCGCTCCATGGTAGGCGCAAAGGCAGCCCCCCTCCACCCATTTCGGATTGTAATCGAGAGGAAGATATCTGTTCTGAGGGGGGTTCACAAGGAGAAGACAACTCCTATTTACCCCCTGAGGTCTTTGCTCTAACTTGGCATGCTGATGTTGGTTATATCATGCATATGGTGTCTTACATTGCTTAGTTTATACATTAAATATGTCATCTACTTAGTTTAGACATCCTTTGTGTGAATGCCATCTGTTTAGTTTATTCATCATTTATGTGAATTATGCAACGCCATCTTGTTTTGCCAGGCATCATATATGTGAATTTTGCAATGCCATCCTACTTAGCCAGTCATCTTATATGTAAATTATATCAGGCCATCCTTTTTTTTCGTTACATATTACAATTGTCAACAATGTTAGTACATTCAACTGCTCTTCGTGTGCATCAGCCATTTGACATGGTGATGGCAAATTCTGGAGTGAAAACAAGGTCTTCATAGTAGACTATGCTATCTGACGAAGCGCATATCTCGCTGGTTACGAATAGCTCCTCAGAGGAGGATTCAAAGACAGATGACTAGTCCTATTCCCCCCTCCCCGAGGTGCATGCTCTAACTTGGCAGGATTATGTTGCTCATATCATGCATATGGTGTCTCGCATTGCTATGTCATTTGATTAGTTTAGACATGCTTTGTGTGAATGCCACCTGTTCAGTGTCTAATTACCATATATGTGAATTATGCATTGCCATCTTGTTGCAAGACATTATATATGTGAATTATACAATGCTATCTTGTTGCAAAGGCATTATATATGTGAATTATGCAATGCCATGCTGTTTAGCCAATCATCATGTATGTGAATTATATCATGCTATCATTTTTACGTGTTCCATTTGTTGACAATGTTTGTATATTCAACTACTCTTCCTGTGCATCAGCCATTTGAAGCGGTGATGGAAGTATCTGGAGTGAAAACAAGGTATTCAGAGCACACAATGCTACCTGCTGAAGCAGACATCTTGCTGGTTATAGAGAGCTCCTCAGAGGAGGGCTTAGAGACTGATGACCAGTCCTATTTCGCCCCTGAGGTCTATGCTCAAACTTGGCAGGGTTATATTACCCATGTCATGCATGCTGTCCTGCATTGCTTAGTTTTTACATCATATATGGATTGTCATCTGCTTACTTGCTTACTATATAAATCATATATTTGAATTATATCATGCCATCATGTTTACATAGTACATACACATCACCTATCTGAATTATGGCATGGCAACCCATTTAATAAAACATCATATAGTTATATCATCTCATCCTATTTGGTGTTTACAGTCTGAATTATGGCATTCTATCCGTGGATGTATGTGAATTATGGCATGCCAACCTATTTAATAAACACATTATATAGTCATGTCATGTCATCCTGTTTACATAGTCTCATATTTTGAACTATGCCTTTCCATCTTTTTTAGTTAGCCATCATAATGTGAAATTGTGTCATGCTATCCTGTTTAGTTAGCCATCATATATGTGAAATTGTGTCATGCTATCCTGTTTGGTTAGACAACATAAATATGAATTATTTCGTGCCCTCTTTTATTCCCCACTATCCATTGCACCTGTCTATCATACAATGTCTATACTTTCAATTACTTTTCTTGTTTATCAGCCATTTGAATTGGAGAGCGTGATGGCAGTATCTAAGGGAGTAACAACACGGTCTTCAGAAAAGATAGTGCTACCAGTTGATGCAGATAGAACCATGGTTGTACTTGCCCAAGGACCAGATCCACCACACATAACCCAGACTCTCGCAGATTGTACCCCTACCCAGTTGGACAGAGAACCAGCTACACCCCTTCTAACCCCAACCCCGGTAGATAGTAACCCAGTTCCAGTTGACACAGCACCGTCTCCACCACAAAGCACCCAAACACGAGCAGTTAGTAAGGGAACTGCAGTGCCCAAAGCACGAGGACTACCACTCCGAATCCCAACTCAACGGTTAAAGGAGAAGAAGATTTGTTCTCAGGTCAGCTTCTGTAGCTATGGTTCATACTCCTTTGCTCTTGCATTACTGTATTTACTCATACCAACTATTTTCAAATTTGAAGGATGGAATTGAAACTCCAATGGCGCAACAGGTATGTTTTAAGCCTGTTTCTTTAACTGCTTTGCTGTTGTAACCTGCTCTATGTTGGTTTCAGTTTCAATTGAATAAATAGTTATGTTCGCATGTCATGCACATTACAAGTGTTGTTATTGCTCTATAGTTACCCACACTTATATTCTGTCTAGTTTGCTTTGTCTTGAACACATATTATTTGAACTATGTCTCTATCTTGATTTGGCAACAAAAACTAGAATGATATAGACCATAAAGTGACCATGGTACATAGATATATGTTTGTTTCATGCTGTTATCCTGTCCACTTTACTACTGAACTCATTTACCAAAATGAGTTTCATATACAACATGGTAAACATGTGATGTGTCTGCTTGTTTCTCTTTTAGAATGCGGACAAAATATTGGAGAACAGTACCGCATTATCCAATGGTAAAGGAAGTAATGCAGATAAGGTTCAAGATTGTGAGACATCCCTGTTGGTCTCCAAGAAAGCTGATAAAAACTATCTTGACGACAGTGAGGGAACCCAAAAGTTTTGTCTTGATGTAGTGTTCGAGTTATTGGCCACTATTGCTGGCACAAGCTCTTCGAACTCACTGCCTGAATCAGTTTGTCTTCTTGAGTCTCAACTTCAAGTTGAAAGACATCGATCAGATGTGCTGCGACAGGAAGCTGAAGGACTGAGGAAGTCCCTGCAGAATTCAGATGCATATTTTCCGGTGCAACAGCAAGCGCTGGAGGATTTAAGCGCCAAACAAGAGAAAGTTAATAAGCTGGCTAAGCATCTTGCCAGCATTATGGGTACCCAGGATATTGTTTCTTGAGATCTTCTGAAGTGGTTTCAGTTCTGGATTTTTTTTGCTGCGGCATTTATTTGCGCTGGTCGCGAACTTTGACAACCAATGTATATGATATGCTGCTTTGTTCCCTATATTTGCACTGGTGGCGAACTTTGATGCCCAATGGATGTAATATGTGTAATAGCTGTGATAGCCTAGCGTTAGTTTCTTGCTTATTTATTTCCTTGTTGTCTTGTTTATTTGTTTGCTTGTAGTCATTGCAGTTCTTTTTCTGTGGTTTGCTAGTGGTTGCAATAACCTATTTTTTAAACTAGGCCACAATAACCATGGGCTAATATTTACTGAAGTGACACTAGGCCTCCTACTGGCCATAGAAACAGTGGGCCTTCTACGGGCCATAGAAACAATGGGCCTCCTATGGGCCGTAGAAACAATGGGCCTTGTGTGGGCCGTATCATCAATGGGCCTTATACGGGCCGTATGATCGATTGGCCAAACATGGAACAAACTAACCGCATTATGGTCGTAAACAGGCTAGAGTTGGAATCGCCCGAACATGGGCCGACCATAATGGGCCATCGTTAATAGGCCGTATTTGATGACACTATGAAACGGCCCAACGTATTAACGAACCACAAACGGGCCGACTGTAACCACGGGCTGAATTTGGCCCACAAGCAGAAAATGACAGTAACGGGCCATAAGTAAACGAATGCTAGAAATGAGCCCAAGAATAAATGGGCTCTGAGAAGGCCGAAAGATAACATGGGCTGGAAACGGCCCTACAGAATAACATGCCGTTAATGGGTATAAAGTGATACACTGTTCATTACGGGCCAGTTTCACCACGGGCCGTTAATGGGTATAAAGTGATACACTGTTCATTACGGGCTAGTTTCACCACGGGCCATTAATAGGCCAAGAGTTACATAGGGCCTCATATGGGCCGAAAGACGTCATGGGCCATACATGCGCAAGAAGTGAAAATGGGCTGGAATCATATTGGATGGCCCAGATGACGCTACTGGGCCTAATTCAGATAGGGCGTAATGGGCCTTGGGTTAGCGGGCTGTAAATGGGCTATATGCGAACATGCCGTTAACACGCTTTCCATGGGCCGGCCCGCCACCTTTTGACCAAGTCAAACGGGCCGACCTTTTCACAGGAATGGGCCTCTGTTGGGGCGTGCCACATGTCGACGTATCATAGGCGCCTTCCGTCCAATGAGTGGATGACATCTGTCCCAACGATGAGCCAACACGTGTTTCCTCCAGCCAATGATGATTTTACACGTGGAAAATCCCCATTGGTCGGGGCTGTTAACGGGTTATCGGTTCCAAAACCCGACCCAATAGCTTAACGGTGTTCCGTTATGGTGGATGCCACGTGTCGGTCACCCTTGCCGAAAGCACTTCTGTGACTCGCGATTTATCGTCATGGAAGTGGACACTTCCGTGATGATAATTTTGGTAATGTCATGGAACACTTCTATGACAGCACAGGTATGACTATCTTGATTCTGTCATAAAATCGTCATGGATGTACATGCATGACAAAAAACACGACCTACTGTGACAAACACGTATCATCACGGAAGTGTTTTTTTTGTAGTGATAACCACAAACAAGTTTCCAACAACATATCCATATAGACATACATATCCAGACAAGTTTTCATAAACAACAAGGAAGCACCAGAAGAATAGTACACTCCATGAATCCAAGCCTTCCTCATGTAAAGCAAATCTACAAATTGGGAAAGATGAAAGTTAGAAGAAGAAGAAGAAGAAGAAGACTAGTTAGAAGAAGAAGACTAGTTAGAAGAAGAAGACTAGTTAGAAGAAGAAGAAGAAGATTTTTTTCTTCTCTTTCTTTTTCTCCTCTCCTCTTCTTTATCTTCTTCTTCTTGTAACTAAGTAAAAATGCCATTTTAGTGCTAAGCTAGGTAAAAATGCTAAGTGTAGGTCATTTTAGAGCTAAGCTAGGTAAATAGGTCATTTTGGAGCTTAGTAAGGTTATTATGTCGTTTTCGAGGAAAATAAGCTAAGTCTATATCATTTTGGTGGTAACAAAGATTATCATGCCATTTTTGACCTAAGTATGCTAAGTATGTCATAAATGAACTGAATAAGCTAAGTATAGCTCATTTTTTATCTAACTTAGGTAATTATGCCATTTAGGAGGAAAATAAGCTAAGTATCCATTTGTAAAGCAAAACATTAGAGAAAACTTACCCTCATCACAAGAAATATGATGAAGATCACAACTAAGGTAACAATTGATCCAACAGCATAATGATACCAAGCCTCATTATCAATGGCATATTTTCTAATCTTCTTAAGCTTCAGGCACATTGCATCCATCTTCAGGCGCATTGCATTCATCTTCATGTTGTGATCATCGATGACATCGGCAACATACAACTCCAATGTCTTCTTCTCTTCTTCAATTCTTTTAGTTTTTTCTTTCAAATACGAATTTTCTTTTCAACTAAATTTAACTTCTCAATAAGAGGGTTGGTTTCAAATTACGGTCACATAGCTCCTAGATTAAAATATCTCTATGTCAACTTGATGGACATAATTGTCATAAATGCGAAATGCAACAAATAGTTATGAAAGAGAATTTACGACATCCGAATCATAAAGCGGGCGAGGGCCGACGGGGACGGACATCAAGACCATGGCACTATGTATAAGAAACAATCATACAAAGTAAGAAAATTATACATACCAACTATATAAATCATACAATCATACAAATAACTATATAAATCAAGTACAACATAAAAATTTGAATACCTAATAATCACTATCGGTAATGACGTGTTCATCATTATCATTAATAAATGCATCATCATCATCACTATTGGTAATGACGTGCTCATCATCATCATTAATAAATGCATCATCATGTGGAAGGCCACATTTACGTAATCGTTCAACCATTGACAGGTCATCAGCAGTAACTTCTTCTTCTTCCAGCTCTTCTTGTTCCGGCTCAAGGGTGAAGTCGGATTCACTATCGTTGTCTACTTCAATGTTCTGGGGTGGAGTAGAGAGGTTCTTGAAACGTTTTTTTTGAAAGACGTGTTTCTTGGAAGAATTCTCCTTCGTCATATGTGTCTTGGTTAATGTGAGGTTCATAATCCTCTTCATTGGGGGAGGTGGTCTAACACGTGGCGGCACTTCATAAACAACATCCCAACCACTGAGATTTGGATCACTCTGACAGGCCCACGGTAGATAGAAAACTTGGGTTGCCTTTTGACCGTAATATAGACATCGGGAACATCCAAATGGGTGCTTTGTTTGATTTCGACTAGCCCTACATGTTCATGTGTCCTTCTAGTCTCCCTGGGCTGGAACCAATAACATCAGAGGACTATGACGTTTGGTGGATTTTCACCATAGAATTGAAGTTCATAAATTGCTTCAACTCTTCCATAATACTCGATACCTCCTTCGCCGATAGCAGAGACACAACAATTTGTAGACTTTCGGTCAGCCATAGATAGCTCTTTGCCATAGGTATGAAAGCGATACCCGTTGATGTCGTAATTGTCAAATGAACGGACCTTATAGTCAAAAACATTAGCTACTTGTCTCAATTCGGCATCCACAATCTCTGAATTACCCTACAAGTTTAATACGAAAGGATTGTTGCATTAGTCACAAATTAGCCAAAGAAATGAAAGGGTCTAATGGAAATTACCGTTTTTTGAACCAAGAGATGAAACCGGGATATTCGCCTCCTTGCTTTGCCAGAAGGTCATACTCTTCGACAAAATCCTTTTGGATTACCGCTCCATACCAGAATATGGTGACGTATCGACTGCATCAAATATGCAGGAATAAGAGCAGTTCAAAGAAATTAGAAGTTGCGAAACAATGTAACGAGATCTTACTCGATGTACGGCCGCACTTCTGTTAGGTTGTTAAAGAGATACAACGAAATGGTCCGCCATTCTTCAACATCCAATGCACTGGATGGTGCGAGATTCCCTTTGAATAGGCTGAGGTTAGATTGACCCTTTTTAGGATCGTCAGCATTGTACCGAGGCTTTGGATTATGCAAATGACGAGTTTTGGCTTCGTAGTGTGCTGTCACGAAGTTTGACTCCTCCTCAGTGATGAATGCCTTGGCCATCGATGCTTCTATTCTACGTTTATTTTTACATTTTGCTCGAAGCGTCTTCTGCATCCTCTAAGTTGAGTAGTGCTACGTCTTGAGCTTGCGTTGGTTTTGCTTGAAGAGGAAAGGGTGATGCAGCAAAGTAGCATATGTATTTCCCTCAGTTTTTGAGAACCTAGGTATCAATCTATTAGGAGGCTCCTCAAAAGTCCCACGCACCTACACAAACAAAAAAGAACATCGCAACCAACACAATAAAGGGGTTGTTAATCCCTTCACGGCCACTTGCGAAAGTGAGATCTGATAGAGATAATATGATAAGATAAATATTTTTGGTATTTTTATGATATAGATTGGAAAGTAAAAGATGCAAATAAAAGTAGATGGTAAACTTATATGATAAAAGATAGACCTAGGGGCCATAGGTTTCACTAGTGGCTTCTCTCAAGATAGCATAAGTGTTACGGTGGGTGAACAAATTACTGTCGAGCAATTGATAGAAAAGCGCATAGTTATGAGATTATCTAGGCATGATTATGTATGTAGGCATCACGTGCGTGACAAGTAAACCGAAACAATTCTGCATCTACTACTATTACTCCACACATCGACCGACTCCTGCCTGCATCTAGAGTATTAAGTTCACGAGAACAGAGTAATGCATTAAGAAAGATGACATGATGTAGAGGGATAAACTCATGCAATATGATATAAACCCCATCTTTTTATCCTCGATGGCAACAATACAATACGTGCCTTGCTGCCCCTGCTGTCACTGGGAAAGGACACTGCAAGATTGAACCCAAAGCTAAGCACTTGTCCCATTGCAAGAAAGATCAATCTAGTAGGCCAAACCAAACTGATAATTCGAAGAGACTTGCAAAGATAAAAAATCATACATAAAAGAATTCAGAGAAGATTCAAATATTGTTCATATATAATCTTTTTCATAAACCCACAATTCATCGGATCTCGACAAACACACCGCAAAAAGTATTACATCACATAGATCTCCAAGAAGATCGAGGAGAACTTTGTATTGAGATTCAAAGAGAGAGAAGAAGTCATCTAGCTAATAACTATGGACCCGAAGGTCTGTGCTAAACTACTCACAACTCATCGGAGAGGCCTTGGAGATGATGTAGAGGCCCTCCATGGTTGATTCCCCCTCCGGCGGAGCGCCGGCGAAGGCTCCAAGATGGGATCTCGCAGATACAGAAGGTTGCGTCGGTGGAAATAGTTTTTCGTGGTGCTCATGGATGTTTTCGGGGTACGTGGATATATATAGGAGGAAGAAGTAGGTCGGTGGACGCTCGAGGGGGCCACGAGGGTGGGGGCGCGCCCACCCGCACGGGGCGCGCCGGGCACCCTTGTGACCGCCTCGGTTGTTGCTTGACTTCCACTCCAAGTCCCCTGGATTGCGTTCGTTCCAAAAAGATCGCTCCCGAAGGTTTCATTCCGTTTGGACTCCGTTTGATATTCCTTTTCTTCGAAACACTGAAATAGGCAAAAAAACAGCAATTCGGGCTGGGTCTCCGGTTAGTAGGTTAGTCCCAAAAATGATATAAAAGTGTAAAATGAAGCCCATAAACATCCCAAACTGGTAATATAATAGCATGGAACAATCAAAAATTATAGATACGTTGGAGACGTATCAAGCATCCCCAAGCTTAATTCTTGCTCGTCCTCGAGTAGGTAAATGATAAAAACAGAATTTTTGATGTGGAATGCTACCTAGCATAATTCTCAAGGTAATTTTCTTTATTGTGGCATGAACGTTCAGATCTAAGTGATTCAAAATGAAAGTTCATATTGACATAAGAAATGGTAATACTTCAAGCATACTAACTAAGCAATTATGTCTTCTCAAAATAACATGGCTAAAGAAAGTTTATCCCTACAAAATCATATAGTTTGGTCATGCTCGATTTTCATCACGCACTAATGTTCTCATCTTGCACACCCCTAATGACAAGCCAAGCAATTGTTTCATACTTAAGTAATCTCAAACTTTTTGAACTTTCACGCAATACATGAGCGTGAGCCATGGATATAGCACTATGGGTGGAATAGAATATGATGATGGAGGTTGTGTGGAGAAGACAAAAAGGAAGAAAGTCTCATGTTGACGAGGATAATCAACGGGATATGGAGATGCCCATCAATTGATGTCAACATGAGGAGTAGGGATTGCCATGCAACGGATGCACTAGAGCTATAAAATGTATGAAAGCTCAACAAAAGAAACTAGTGGGTGTGCATCCAACTTGCTTTCTCACGAAGACCTAGGGCATTTTGAGGAAGCCCATCGTTGGAATATACAAGCCAAGTTCTGTAATGAAAAATTCCCACTAGTATATGAAAGTGACATCAAATGGGACTCTCTACATGAAGAACATGGTGCTACTTTGAAGCACAAGTGTGGAAAAAGTTAATAACATTGTCCCCTTTTTTGGGCCTTTTTTTTGGCCTTTCATTTTTTATTTATTTGTCCTTTGTCTCTTTTTTATTTAGGGACAATGCTCTAATAATGATGATCATCACACTTCTATTTATTTACAACTCATGAGTTACAGCTCAAAACTAGAACAAGATATGACTCTATATCAATGCCTCCGGCGGTGTACCGGGATGTGCAATGAATCAAGAGTGACATGTATGAAAAATTATGAAGGTGGCCTTGCCACAATACGATGTCAACTACATGATTATGCAAGGCAATATGATAATGATGATGCGTGTCATGATGAACGGAGCGGTGGAAAGTTGCATGGCAATATATCTCGGAATGGCTATGGAAATGCCATAATAGGTAGGTATGGTGGCTGTTTTGAGGAAGATATAAGGAGGTTTATGTGTGGTAGAGCGTATCGTATCACGGGGTTTGGATGCAGCGGCGAAGCTTGCACCAACTCTCAATGTGAGAAAGGGCAATGCACGGTACCAAAGAGGCTAGCAATGATGGAAGGATAAGAGTGCATATAATCCATGGACTCAACACTAGTCATAAAGAACTCATATACTTATTGCAAAAATCTACAAGTCATCAAAAACCAAGCACTATGCGCATGCTCCTAGGGGGATAGATTGGTAGGAAAAGACCATCGCTCATCCCCGACCGCCACTCATAAGGATGACAATCTGAGAACACCTCATGTTTCAAATTTGTTACACAACGGTTACCATACGTGCATGCTATGAGACTTGCCAACTTCAACACAAGTATTCTTTAAATTCACAATCACCCAATTAGAATGACTCTAGTATCACCACCTCTATATCTCAAAACAATTATCAAGCATCAAATTGATCATAGCATCCAATTCACTTCCTATGATAGTTTTTATTATACCCAACTTGGATGCCCATCATTCTAGGACCAATTTTATTACCATAGAAAATACCATGCTGTTCTAAAAGACTCTCAAAATAATATAGGTGAAGCATGAGAGATCAACAATTTCTACAAAATCAAGCCACCGCCGTGCTCTAAAAGATATAAGGGAAGTACTAGAGCAAAACTATCTAGCTCAAAAGATATAAGTGAAGCACATAGAGTATTCTAATAAATTCCAAATCAAGTGGGTTTCTCCCAAAAGGTATGTACAGCAAGTATTATTGTCATAATCTAAAAAGCAAAGACTCATATCATACAAGATGCTCCAAGCAAAACACATATCATGTGGCGAATAAAAATATAGCTCCAAGTAAAGTTACCGATAGACGAAGACGAAAGAGGGGATGCCTTCCGGGGCATCCCCAAGATTTAGGCTTTTGGTTATCCTTGAATATCTTGGGGTGCCATGGGAATCCCCAAGCTTAGGCTCTTGCCACTCCTTATTCCATAGTCCATCAAATCTTTACCCAAAACTTGAAATCTTCACAAGACAAAACTCAACAGGAAATCTCATAAGCTCCGTTAGTGCAAGAAAGAAAACCCACCACATAAGGTACTGTAATAAACTCATTATTTATTTATATTGGTGTTAAACCTACTTCATTCCAACTTGTGTATGGTTCATACCCCCCGATATTAGCCATAGATGCATCAAAATAAGCAAACAACACACGAAAAACAGAATCTGTCAAAAACAGAAGAGTCTGTAGCAATCTGTAATTTTCGAATAGTTCTGGAACTCTAAAAATCCTACCAACATAGGAAGTCCTGGGAAATTTTTCTATTGATATACATATAAAATAACCAATGCAAAAGCGTGTTTCTGTGATTTACTAAAATTATTTTCGTGCGCGCAAAAGTTTCTGTTTTTCAGCAGAATCAAATTAACTATCACCTTCGTTTATCCTATAGGTTCTACTTGGCACAGACACTAATTAAAACATGAAAGAACATCTAAACATAACCTAGATGAAATATTTATTACTAAACAGAAGCAAAAAGCAAGAAACAAAAATAAAATTGGGTTGCCTCCCAACTAGCGCTATCGTTTAACGCCCTAAGCTAGGCATTGAGATTTCGATGATGGTCACTTGAAAGACAAGAATTGAAGCATAAAGAGAGCATCATAAAACACGTGAAAAACACATCTAAGTATAACATACTTCCTATGCATAGATATCTTATAGGCAAACAAATTATCAAGGCAAGCAAAAACTAGCATATGCAAGGAAGAAGAGAGAAACAATAGCAATCTCAACATAAGGAGAGGTAATTTAGTAACATGAAAAATTCTAAAACCATATTTTCCTCTCTCATAATAATTACATGTAGGATCATAAGAAAATTCAACAATATATCTATTACAAAACATATTCTTAACATGATCCACATGTATGCAAAGTTGACACTCTTCCAAAATAGTGGGATTAACATTAACTAAAGTCATGACCTCTCCAAACCCACTTTCAATAATATTGCAAACACTATTATCAATCTCATATTCATCATGGGGCTTAAATAAATTATCAAGATCATAAGAAACATCATCACCCCAATCATGATCATTGCAACTAGTAATGGACATAGCAAAACTAGCATCCCCAAGCTTCGGGTTTTGCATATTATTAGCACAATTGACATCAAGAGAATTTATAGTAACACCATTGCAATCATGCTTTTCATCAAAGGAACTATCAAGTATGGGTTCAATAGCAATGATCTCATGTTTAACATAAGGAACTATAGCAAATTCATATTCATAAATATTTGCATCATGGCCACAAGGATAGCAAGCATCATGTTCATCAAGGGATATTTCAATCAAATCATCGGAATAATCATTATCTATAAATTCATGCATATCATTATTTTCTTCCAAAGCAACGGTCATTCTATCAATATATTCTTTGACATAGACATTATGAGCATAGTTTTCATAGCAATATTTAAGTATGTCAAAATTTTCAGATTCATAGAGAGTAATATCATACTTTTGAATCAAAGAAGCAACTTCATAAGCACCCTTAAAAGCAACAAATTCTTCAATTTGTTTGATATCATAGTAACTATAAACACCCTTTGCATAAGAAGATAAGATTTCATTTTCATTAAACTCACATAGGTAGGGAAGGTGTTTTTAGGGTTCTTAGAGCAAGAAGTAAAATCATAAATTTCACAAAGATTCCAAGCATAACACATCAATCTGTTTATTTGATCCCATAAGAGTCTCCCTTTTTCAGACAAATGGTGACGCACAAAATGAACATGCTCATCTAAAGATTTCCCATCAACTAGGCTAGTTGGGGTTTCAGCACGAGCGCATAAGGATCGAAGATGATCCAATTAAAACACTTTAAGTGGATCCACATCAATAGATATTTAGCTAGCAAAGATGCAAGCACATAGAAGGCACATGGAGACACAAGCAAACAAAAGATCGAACGGAAGAGGGGCGAAGAAAGCGGCAAGGATGAAGTGGGGGAGAGGAAAACGAGAGGCAAATGGCAAATAATGTAATGCAAGGGAGATAAGTTTGTGTTGGGTACTTGGTATGTCTTTACTTGAGCAAAGACCTCCCCGGCAACGGCGCCAGAAATCCTTCTTGGTACGTCTTGAGCTTTCGTTGGTTTTCCTTGAAGAGGAAAGGGTGATGCAGCAAAGTAGCGTAAGTATTTCCCTCAGTTTTTGAGAACCAAGGTATCAATCCAGTAGGAGGCTCCTCAGAAGTTCCACGCACCTACACAAACAAACAAGAACCTCGCAACTGACGCAATAAAGGGGTTGTCAATCCCTTCATGGCCACTTGCGAAAAGTGAGATCTGATAGAGATAATATGATAAGGTAAATATTTTTGGTATTTTTATGATATAGATTGGAAAGTAAAATATGCAAATAAAAGTAGATGGTAAACTTATATCATAAACATAGATCCAGGGGCCATAGGTTTCACTAGTGGCTTCTCTCAAGATTGCATAAGTGTTATGGTGGGTGAACAAATTACTGTCGAGTAATTGATAGAAAAGCGCATAGTTATGAGATTATCTAGGCATGATTATGTATATAGGCATCACGTCCGTGACAAGCAGACCGAAACGATTCTGCATCTACTACTATTACTCCACACATCAACCGAATCCTGCCTGCATCTAGAGTATTAAGTTCATGAGAACAGAGTAACACATTAAGAAAGATGACATGATGTAGAGGGATAAACTCATGCAATATGATATAAACCCTATCTTTTTATCCTCGATGGCAACAATACAATATGTGTATGTGCCTTGCTGCCCCTGCTGTCACTGGGAAAAGACACCGCAAGATTGAACCCAAAGCTAAGCACTTCTCCCATTGCAAGAAAGATCAATCTAGTAGGCCAAACCAAACTGATAATTCAAAGAGACTTGCAAAGATAACTTAATCACACATAAAATAATTCAGAGGAGATTCAAATATTCTCATAGATAAACTTGATCATAAAACCACAATTCATCGGATCTCGACAAACACACCACAAAAAGAGTTACATCGAATAGATCTCTAAGAAGATCGAGGAGAACTTTGTATTGAGATTCAAAGAGAGAGAAGAAGCCATCTAGCTAATAACTATGGACCCGAAGGTCTATGCTAAACTACTCACAACTCATCAGCAAGGCCTTGGAGATGATGTAGAGGCCCTCCATGGTCGATTCCCCCTTCGACGGAGCGCCGGCGAAGGCTCCAAGATGGGATCTCGCAGATACCGAAGGTTGCGGCGGTGGAAATAGTTTTTCATGGTGCTCCTGGATGTTGTCGTATATAGGAGGAAGAAGTAGGTCGGTGGATGCTCGAGGGGCCCACGAGAGTGGGGGCGCGCCCAACCCCAGGGGGCATGCCGGGCAGCCTCGTGGCCGCCTCGGTTGTTGCTTGACTTCCACTCCAAGTCCCCTGGATTGCGTTCGTTCCAAAAAGATTGCTCCCGAAGGTTTCATTCCGTTTGGACTCCGTTTGATATTCCTTTTCTTCGAAACACTGAAATAGGCAAAAAAAGAGCAATTCGGGCTGGGCCTCCGGTTTGTAGGTTAGTCCCAAATATGATATAAAAGTGTAAAGTAAAGCCCATAAACATCCAAAACGGGTAATATAATAGCATGGAACAATCAAAAATTATAGATACGCTGGAGACGTATCAAGTAGCACCAACGATTTTGCACGCCCCCCCAATCATGCCTTGGTCGGGAGATGCAAAATCAAGTGTTGCATTGGATTAAAGAAGCTTGGCGGAAAGATCATCTCTAACTTGCAGATCAACTCCAGCGCCAACTGTTCCATTTCTTCTAGGAGGCCAGGCGATAGTTCTTTCGCACAAAGAACACGGAAGAAATATCTCAGCTCTGCCAGTACTAACAATTCATCCTCAGGGATGAAGCCACACAACATCACCGGCATTATCGGCTCAATCCATATGTGCCAATCATGACTTTTTAGACCAAATATTTTCAATTTATCGAGACTCGCTCCCCTCTTTAGATTTTTTGCATACCCATCGGGGAACATCAACTGCATTTTCACCCACAAAATAATTTCCTTCATAGCTGGCCTTCCAAGATTGAACCATGCATTTGGCTTTGTCCAGTTCCACTTTCCTTTCGGTTCTTGCATGTTTTGTAATAGTCTATCACCGAGCTCCTCTTGATCGTCTCTAGCCTTAGTATTATCCTTTGATTTCCCCTCTATGCCGAACAATGTACCAAAATTGGCTTCAGCGATGTTCTTTTCAGTGTGCATCACATCGATGTTGTGTGGGAAAAGGAGGTCTTTGAAGTAAGGCAGATCCCAGAAGCATGTCTTGTGAGTCCAGGCGTGTTCCTTAGTATACCCCTTGAAATACCCTGGACGCTCTGGATCTGGCTCAAGAGCGATTAACTAATCTAGGGTCTATTGGCCTGTCAACGCAGTTGGTGCAGAGTGTTTGACAACTCTACCTTTGATGAAGTTCTTCTTATCTTTCCTGAACTTATGGCGAGGATCTAGAAACTGTCTATGCAAGTCGAAGCAACTATACTTGTGCCCTGCCGTCAGCCAACGAAACTCAAGAGATCCCTTGCATGTGGGGCACGGGAACCTTCCATGCACACACCAGCCAACGAATAGCGCACACGCCGGCAAGTCATGCATCGTGTACATGTACCAGGCACGCATTATGAAGTTCTCTTTGCTAAAGGCGTCGTATGTCTTGAACCTATTATCCCAAGCTTCTTGCAATTCGTCCTTAAGCGGCTGCATGTACACATTCATATTCTTCCCCATATAGTTGGGCCCTGGAATTATCAACGTCAGGAAAATGTTCTTTCTTTGCATAATCTGCCCGGGGGGGATTGATTGGAAAGACTGATACGTCTCCAACCTATCTATATTTTATGAAGTATTCATGCTATTATATTATCCATCGTAGATGTTTTATATGCATTTATATGCTATTTTATATGATTTTTGGGACTAACCTATTAACCTAGAGCCCAGTGCCAGTTTCTGTTTTTTCCTTGTTTTTGAGTTTTACAGAAAAGGAATACCAAACGGAGTCCAATTGACGTGCCAATTTTTGATGATTTTTTATGCACCAAAAGAGGCCCCTGTAATAAAAGAGTTGGGACAGAAGACTCCCGGGCTGTCCACGAGGGTGGGGGGCGCGCCCACCCCCTGGGCGTGGGCCCTATCTCGTGGATGATTCGGAGACCCCCCTGACGTGAGACCGACGCCAAAAATTCCTATAAATACAGAAACCTCCAGAAAATAACCTAGATCGGAAGTTCCGCTGCTGAAAGCCTCTGTTGCCACGAGAAATCAATCTAGGCCCTCTCTGGCACCCTGCCGGAGGGGGCCATCATCACCGGAGGCCATGGAGGAGGATCCCAGAGGGGCCATCATCGCCATGAAGGCCAAGGACCAAAGGGAGAACCTCTCCCCATCCAGGGGGAGGCTATGGAGGAGGAAGCACAAGGGGGAGGACCTCTCCTCCTCTCTCTCGGTGGCGCCGGAGTGCCATCGGGAGGGGAATCATCGCCAAGGTGATCGTCTTCATCAACATCACCATCATCATCACCATCCTCATCTCTTTTACGCGGTCGACTCTCCCGCACCCCGCTGTAATCCCTACTTGAACATGGTGCTTTATGCCACATATTATGATCCAATGATGTGTTGCCATCCTTTGATGTTTT
Source organism: Triticum aestivum (assembly GCF_018294505.1). Classification (NCBI taxonomy): domain Eukaryota; kingdom Viridiplantae; phylum Streptophyta; class Magnoliopsida; order Poales; family Poaceae; genus Triticum; species Triticum aestivum. The sequence continues at coordinate 46,277,656 of NC_057798.1, read as the reverse complement.
GAGTATATATACTTTGTCTTTGGGTTGATTGATGATCTAGATTGGTATGAGTTGTATGTTTTATTTTGGTGCTGTCCTATTGTGCCCTCCGTGTCGTGCAAGTGTGAGGGATTCCCGCTGTAGGGTATTGCAATACGTTCATGATTCGCTTATAGTGGGTTGCTTGAGTGACAGAAGCATAAACCCGAGTAAGGGGGTTGTGGTGTATGTGATAAAGGGGACTTGATATGTTAAAGCTATGGTTGGGTTTTACCTTAATGATCTTTAGTAGTTGCGGATGCTTGCTAGAGTTCCAATCATAAGTGCATATGATCCAAGAAGAGAAAGTATGTTAGCTTATGCCTCTCCCTCATATGAAATTGCAATGACGACTATCGGTCTTGTTAACAATTGCCTAGGATAATTCCACACACCGACCCATCATTATTCCACACTCGTTATTTATAATATTTAGTAATACATTCTAACTTTATGATAACAACACCTACTTTTATATTTTAGCTCTCCGATATCATACAAAGTTATCCTCTTCATACCCACATCATAGTTTTATTTCTCGTTTCTAGTTGGAAGCAAACGTCCGGTGTACGTAGAGTCGTATCAGTGGAAGAAAGGACTTGAGAGAATATTGATCTTACCTTTAGCTCCTTGTGGGTTTGACACTCCATACTTATCACTTCCACCTTTGTAAATTGCTACGATGATTCCCTGCACTTGGGCAAAATTTCGGCAGCACCTCCCCGTTGTTCTCCTGATACACGTCTCAGCAATAAGCAGAGAGGATGTGTACCCGGAGAACAATAGGGAGACACTGACGAAATTCTGCATCGGATCCGGTGCAGAGCATATGGGAAAACGAATCCAATCTACACATACTCGGGCTGTCCGTGGATAACGTTGGACAATTCGAAAGATTCACGGTTATAAATATGCAAATGCATGCATATTTATAGATGTAACCCTTTCGAACGGGAGACACATAGTGGTTACGCATACTGATGATTGACACCTATAGCTAGCAAGTTTCATCGGCACGAAGACCGGAACATAGCAAATGAAGGGGGGAGGAGGAGATGTCATTTGTGCTCACCAACAAACAAAGGGGCGGAGCTTGTCGAACACTAGACCCTCGCAGCGACGAAATAACTGCATATTTAAATCGAAAGATGAGTAACATATCAAGTACTCGACACCGATGGCCACATGTACCTCGCACTGACGATACTTGCTATTTATGGTACCATCGACACGGAGGAACCATCTAACCTGCTCGTCCCCGGGTAAACTATATAGCAACTACCATCGGTGCAAGGTACATGAGGCGGTCGGCGTTGAACACTAGATCCACATCCCACAAGTGAAGCCGGCGCCCGGCGTCCTGCAACAATAGTTCTGGTGGCCGATGACGGTCGAACACCTTGGCAAATTTGTCTGGCAGCCTCTGCGATGAGGATTAAAGCCAAGTTTTGAAATTTCAAACAACCAAACCAACTTGAGTTAGTTTGGGTGTTTCAAGTTTCAACACTTAGCATTCAATCGTCATCTCTGAGGCTGCCAGATAAATTCGCAATGGTGTTCGTCCGCCATCGACGCCGAGAACTGTAGCTACTGGACGCAGGACCCCTGTGTTACTTGTGGGACGTGGATGTAGTATTCGACACCGACGGCCACATGTACCTCACACTAACGATACTTGCTATTTAGGGTACCATAGACACCGAGGAACCCCCTAATTAACCCCCTAATTCGCAATGGTATTTGACCACCATCGACACCGAGAACAGTTGCTTTGGGATGAAGGACGTCGGCATCACTTGTGGGACATGGATGTAGTGTCGGGGTGTACGGGGTGTGGGTCGGGGTGTCTTTTTCTTCTTCTTCTTCTTCTTCCTCTTTTTTCCTTAGGTATGGCGACACACGGTTGACGGGTCAACACTAGGACCGGGGGTTCTCGGCATGGGCTTCGGGACCGGCGGGACCCACTAGCTCCACCATCTGTCCCCTCGACAACCCTCTTCCTTTTTCCCATTTTCCTCTTCTTCTACTTCGTCTTTTTTCAATTTTCTTCTTCTTGTAATTATCTAAACCTAAATCTGGAAGTAACCTAATCCTACAACTATAACCTAATTAAACCTAAACACAAAAAACAGTAAAAAAATTCACCTTGGCTTGGCGGTGGTGGAGGAGGCGGCGGGCGGCGGGGCGGCGGGGG
>NC_057798.1:46239727-46274994 GCF_018294505.1 Triticum aestivum | reverse complement strand
GCGGTGTGGTGATGGGACGGGGCGGTGGGACGAGGTGGCGGGGCGGAGCGGCGGTCGAGGGCGGCAGCGCAGGTGGTGAAGGAGGAGGAGATAGAGAGAGAGAGAGGGGCGTGGGGGGCGCGGGCGCGGCCCAAACCTTTTTAGTAGGTCACAGTTCTTTGTTGTCTGCTAGCAGATGGCAAAAAGCATACCTAGTGTGGGTGGGGCTGGGGGAAACGGACGACCTAACTGCCATTTTCTTTGCCGTCTGCTGGCGGACGGCAAAGAAACTTTGCCGTCAGCCAGTAGACGGCAAAGAAATGGCCGTTAGGGCACCCTCGTAAGCCTGCCACCCACCCTCTTTGCCGTCCGCTAGCGGATGGCAAGGATATGCTGATGGCAAAGCCTTCCGTTGTCGTCCGCTGTCTCTTTGCCGTCCGTTTTCTTGTGGCTGACGACAAAGACCTTCTTTGCCGTCAGCCAGCAGACGACAAAGAGTTGGCAGCCGGCAAATAAGCTAATTCCAGTAGTGTGTGTAGTGGAGATGTATACGGATGGCGACACAATCAAGGTGGAGAGGTCGATGGAGATCCTTTCCTGCCTCCCAAATGGGAAGGGGTGATCAAGGAGATGAGTGGGATAACCGTAGATGCGAATAAGGAGGGGATTCTCACATGTTTGGGGGCCAGGATTTGATCCCGATCGACATTCTAATTTGGGCGATGGAGGAGGCGGAATGTGCAGTTCTAGTACAACACGTTCAACGGACTTCATATCGACCAAAAAGTGGGGACTTCGAAATCCGACTATGGGTGAAGTGGTGCTTTTGTTAGAAAATGTAGTAGAAAACAAAATATATGTACTACAATCACAGTCCAGGAAAACTATGAAGATGCATAAGAGGTTTAGATCGGATCGTTGCCAACTTTGATTTGTTGCTGAAGAAGAGTTGGTGTAGATCGTCGATGAAGTCCCTCCAACCGTTCAGAACGATACCTCGAACCGAAGACCAAAAGCACGACATCTCTATAGATTAGAGGAGCTAACCGTCGCCAGAGAATTGGAGGAGAAGAAGAGAACCACACATGGCTTCTCTATTGTGTGGATTAGAGAGATCTAGGTCTAGCTCTAAATAGATCAACTTCATTTTAGAAGTAGAACTAGAGAACTAGAGAAGGCTCAAAAACTTGTCTGTTCATTTGTGGCCAAAATGTCTAGTATATAAAGGTTGGAGAGCAGAGGGGCGCCACAAGGGGAGGAGTGGGGAGGAGAGACTCCTCCCCCTGCCGGCCCTAGGGGTGGAGGAGTCCCCCTCTGATACATCTCCAACGTATCTATAATTTTTGATTGCTCCATGCTACTTTATCTACTGTTTTAGGCAATATTGGGCTTTATTATCCACTTTTATATTATTTTTGGGACTAACCTATTAACCGGAGGCCCAACCCAGATTTGTTGTTTTATGCCTATTTTAGTATTTCGAGGAAAAGGAATATCAGACGGAGTCAAAACGGAACAAAATCAACTAGAAAAGTTATTTTTGGAAGGAAAGCAACCCAGGGAACTTGGAGTGCACGTCAGGGGAGATACGGGCTGCCCACGAGGGTGGGGGGCGTGCTCACCCCCCCGGGCGCGCCCTCCTGCCTCGTGGAGCCCCCGTAGCTCCTCTAACGTACTCCCTGCACCCATATATACTCTTGTAACCTAAAACTTCCAGAACAGAAGATAGATCAGGAATTCCACCGCCGCAAGCCTCTGTAGCCACCAAAAACCTGTCGGGAGCCCGTTTCGGCACCCTGCCGGAGGGGCAACCCATCACCGGTGGCCATCTTCATCATCCCGGCGCTATCCATGACGAGGAGGGAGTAGTTCACCCTCGGGGCTGAGGGTATGTACCAGTAGCTATGTGTTTGATCTCTCTCTCTCGTGTTCTCTCTCGTGTTTCCTCTATGGCACGATCTTGATGTATCCCGAGCTTTGCTATTGTAGTTGGATCTTATGATGTTTCTCCCCCTCTACTCTCTTGTGATGAATTGAGTTCCCCCTTTGAAGTTATCTTATCGGATTGAGTCTTTTATGAGAACACTTGATGTATGTCTTGCCGTGATTATCTGTGGTGACAATGGGATATCATGTGCCACTTGATGTATGTTTTGGTGATCAACTTGTGTGTTTCGTGACATTGGGAACCTATGCATAGGGGTTGGCACACGTTCTTGACTCTCCGATAGAAACTTTGGGGCACTCTTTGAAGTACTTTTATGATTGGTTGGATGAATCTAAGATTGTGTGATGCATATCGTATAATCATGCCCACGGATACTTGAGGTGACAGTGGAATATCTAGGTGACATTAGGGTTTTGGTTGATTTGTATCTTAAGCTGTTATTTTAGTATTAAATCTATGATGGATCAAGCGGAAAGAATAGCTTTATGTTATTTTACTACGAACTCTTGAATAGATAGAACAGAAAGGATAACTTTGAGGTGGTTTCGTACCCTACCATAATCTCTACGTTTGTTCTCCGCTATTAGTGGCTTCGGAGTGACTCTTTGTTGCATGTTGAGGGCTTGTTATATGATCTATCTATGTTATTATTGTTGAGAGAACTTGCACTAGTGAAAGTATGAACCCTAGGCCTTGTTTCCTATCATTGCAATACCGTTTAAGCTCACTTTTATCATTAGTTACCTTGCTGTTTTTATATTTTCAGATTACAAAAACCTATATCTACCATCCATATTGCACTTTTATCACTATCTCTTCGCCGAACTAGTGCACCTATACAATTTACCATTGTATTGGGTGTGTTGGGGACACAAGAGACTCTTTGTTATTTGGTTGCAGGGTTGCTTGAGAGAGACCATCTTCATCCTACGCCTCCTACGGATTGATAAACCTTAGGTCATCCACTTGAGGGAAATTTGCTACTGTCCTACAAACTTGTGCACTTGCAGGCCCAACAACGTCTACAAGAAAAAGGTTGTGTAGTAGACATCACCCTCCACCTCCAATTCGGCCCCCTCTAACTTGTCATACAAGTCAAGGGGCGCCCCACTTTGTTATTGGGCCCTAGGGCCCAGTAACTGTCCACCACTTGGCCTTTTTATTATTTCTTGGCACATTGATATTAAGGATTTTTATTTCTATGCCCCTGGTTTGTTAGTTGTACTCATTCATCCCCAGGCTATTAACTTTTGCTCACTTTTCCCCACTCCCTTGCCTGAAACCCTCAGAACAGGTCACAACGAACGTTGCCGCCCGGTCAATGCCTTTGACCGTTAACTCTAACGATTGGGGTCGTGCTGGACTGTGTCGTCCGGTGGACCTGACAAGTGGGGCCGCGTTGGGCGGTGTCGCTGTTGGACCATTGGGATGTGGTTTCATTGGTTCGTCCCTTGCATTAAACGCATGCCGCGCCGCCAGGATAGAAGCCTATTATGCATGCACCCAGCAAAGCCTTCCTGCATGCATCGATGCGCGCCGCTACGATACACTCACCGAGCCTACATGGGCCGATGCGTGCCTCCACGATGCACTGACCGGGAAGCTTTCTTGCACACTAGCCGCCACGGATGTGGCGACGGTCACTGCCGCTGGTTCCTCTCTTCTAGCTAGGTGGCTACATATTTGTGGCTTGTGTAAAAAAAAGAGAACGCTGCATGCACTAGGTGGTTACTAACAAAGCAAGCTCTCTAAGAAAACAATCAATAAATATGTAATCCCAATATGTAGATAGGGCCAACAAGACCATAGCACGATCACATAGTTCAAACTAGGAAGAACTTAGGGATAATAATAGAATAGGTAGAAAACTTAATAGAAGGGCAAACAAGCCCATAACATCTCCAACATAGTTCAATCCCTACAACTTAACATAACATAGACTCAAAAAAGATAGAGGGTTTAGAACCCTAGCCGCCGCCTTCTCCACCTCGCTCCTCCTCCGGGCGCCCTTGCCTGCTCCTCCAGGGCGTTGTCGATGGGGTACGGAAGAGTGTGCATGCGCTATGCATTGGGGAAGATGTTGTTGTACTCCATGAACATGTTGCGGGTGGTGAAAGTGATGAACTCGCAGCCACACCAAAACCCCCGGCCGAGGAGGTAGAAGGCGTCGAATGTGTTGGTGAAGTGGGCAAGGAGAGAAACCACCACCCTGTTTTGGATGACCTCCTCGACACGTAACATCCTTGGAGATCCCCGCGGGAGGTGGTGGTGGCCAGATGCAAGGAAGAACTCGGTGAAGTTCCTTTCGGTCCTCCACCTTGATATCACCCACACACGTAGTGTGAGCTCAACGTAAACGCCAGGAGGGTAGAGCCTCTCCGGCATGGTGGGTGGGAAGCGGTAGGTTGGTCCGGTCTACTGCATGGCTGAGGGATGCGCAGAAGGAGAAGGGGTCGAAGAGCAAGAAGGGCAGATGGCAGAGAGGATGGGAGATGGATGAGGGATGGCATAGGCAGAGCATGGCTTAAATTGCCATAGTGCTATGTGTTATTTCGCCATGGCAATAACGGGGTCAAATATGAAGTAGCCCATTTTCACACCCACCGCGGCATCGGGAGTGTACACGCGTGGGAAATTGTGGTTTTAAAAGAAGAAGAAAATGAAGCTAATTGAACGCGTGGGAAACTGTGGTCATATATATTAGGGTCCCTATATATTATATGAACAAAAAGAGACAATTTTTGAATAGTTTGTGGCCATTTTGCATGATAAAAATAAATTTGGCCCTTATAAATTTGGTCATTTTGGATTTTTATGAGAGGGATGCAAAAAAAAACAGAGCCAACACATTCAAAACAGAGCCAACATGTCAATTGTTGTGTAATTTGAAACGATGCAAAAAATAGAGCCAACACATTAAAAAAACAGAGCAAATGATGCAAAAAACGACGCAATTCGACGGCCCAACCAGAGCTTTGTTTCCTTTTGGGCCCAATAATGTTTTTTCACGCAGTCGGTGGTGGGAGAGCAGCCGAGCACAACCAATAGGATCTCCTCTCATGGATCGCCCCACGATCCAACGATGCGGAGCCATCCATGTGATCCAACGACGTGGAGCCTGCACGAGCCTGCCCATCGAATTCCTTCTAGAAGACCACATCTGAAGGCTGTCGCTTGGCGCCAGGGTATGATCGGACGGCTGACGTTCGGAGCTAGGGTTAGGTGAAACCCCGCGGGGTTTAGAGGGGTTTTGAGCTGGTCAACAGGGTTTCCAAGGCTTTGACTGAGCATAACTAATTTAAAAAAGGGATAATTGATTTTATGCCCCTAGTTGGGTCACACTCGATAGGTTTATCCCTAGTTTCCGAAAACACTTGTTCCTGCCCAAACCACTTTGCTCCTCTTATGCTTTTGCCCTTTGACCATTTGACCATCACTTTGAAAACTTCATAAAAAATTCATACTAACTCAGAAAAATCAAATAAGATGTCAAAATGTTCAGAAAAGCATCACCTGTATGTGCATGTCATTTGCATTCATGAAATAAGTGTTGGCCAGTCCCCATCTCAGTTTTAGCTCTTATGATCTTAGCATGAACAGTAAGATCTAAAAAAATTCTAAAAATTCTAAAAAAACTTGGTGGCAAACTTTGAGCAATGTTTTGAGTGCTTGCCAAGTTTCATAAGGGAGTGACATTCGTGGAAGTCGTGGCAAAAAAACAAAAAAACAGTGCTCCAAAATTTCATTTTTTACCATGACTTCCGCCAATGACATTCCCTTATGAAACATGGCGAGCACTCAAAACATTGGTCAAAGTTTGCCACCAAAAATATTTAGATTTTTTGAATTTTTTTAGATTTTACTGTTCATGATAAGATCATATGATCTAAAACTGAGATGGGGCCTGGCAACACTTTTTTCATGAATGAAAATTACATGCACATAGAGGTGATGCTTTTCTGAACATTTTGATATCTTATTTGAATTTTTCTGAGTTAGTATGAATTCTTTATGAAGTTTTCAAAGTGATGGTCAAACGGTCAAAGGGAAAAAGCATAAGAGGAGCAAAGTGGTTCGAGCAAGAACAAGTGTTTTCGGAAACTAGGGGTAAACCTGCCGAGTGTTACACAACTAAGGGCACCAAATTAATTATCCCTTTAAAAAAAGTCAAAAAAATATGTAACCTTCACCGTTCGACATTTTATAAGACACATTGACGAGGAAAAATACTAAACTTGGTCTATGGTCATTTTCATGAAAAAGCCATAGCTGGCACGATGAGCATCATTAATTAAAAAAAATAGAAAAATATATAACCTGCCGCACAATATTGTCTTATGTGGCATGTTACCAACCAAAAATCATAAACTTGGTCTATGGTCATTTTCATGAAAAAATCTTCACACATATGAACTATCACGTACAACATTTCATAGAGTTCAAAGAGAGGAGGTAGGGTTACCTTCTGTTTTTGAAAAATTTAACAAAATCAGAAAAATCACCAAAGCTTTATTTCAAAGTGAATAAGAAGGATCTGAACTTAGTTTTGTATTTTTCGTATTTTAAACATGTTTTTAATAGTTTTTATATTAAAGCATATTTTTTCAAAAGAAACTGTAAAAATATGAAGATTAATTAAAAAATAGTGAGACCTTGAATCTACATTATATAGATTGAATAGGTGTTAATAAAAACATTTGGCTCATTTAGAGTAGGTCCAAAAAAACTTGATTACGAATGGGGCTGTTGACCCTCGCTTGGGAGCTCATTTGGAGCACATTTCTCAAATTCAAATTTGTTTGACCTCTAAATCACCTCAAATTTTGCACACATGATCTCCTACACAATCATAGATAGTTTGCCAAGGTTTGTTGTGCTTTCTTGTGCATTTGTCTGAATTTATACTGTCGTGATTGCTACCTCTTGAGCACTGCGTTGGTTTTCCCTTGAAGAGGAAAGGGTGATGCAGCAAAGTAGCATAAGTATTTCCCTCAGTTTTTTAGAACCGAGGTATCAATCCAGTAGGAGGCTCCTCAAAAGTCCCACGCACCTACACAAACAAACAAGAACCTCGCAACCAACGCGATAAAGGGGTTGTCAATCCCTTCACGGTAACTTGCAAAAGTGAGATCTGATAGAGATAATAAGATAAGATAAATATTTTTGGTATTTTTATGATACAGATTGGAAAGTAAAAGATGCAAATAAAAGTAGATGAGAAACTTTTATGATAAAAGATAGACCCGGGGGCCATAGGTTTCACTAGTGGTTTCTCTCAAGATAGCATAAGTATTACGGTGGGTGAATGAATTACTATCGAGCAATTGATAGAAAAGTGCATAGTTATGAGATTATCTAGGCATGATCATGTATATAGGCATCACTTCCGTGACAAGTAGATCGAAACGATTCTACATCTAGTACTATTACTCCACACATCAACCGACTCCTGCCTGCATCTAGAGTATTAAGTTCATGAAGAACAGAGTAACGCATCAAGAAAGATGACATGATGTAGAGGGATAAACTCAAGAAATATGATATAAACCCCATCTTTTTATCCTCGTTGGCAACAATACAATACATGCCTTGCTGCCCCTGCTGTCATTGGGAAAGGACACTGTAAGATTGAACCCAAAGCTAAGCACTTCTCCCATTGCAAGAAAGATCAATCTAGTAGGCCAAACCAAATTGATAATTCGAAGAGACTTGCAAAGATAACAAATCACACATAAAAGAATTCAGAGAATATTCAATTATTTCTCATAGATATACTTGATCATAAACCCACAATTCATCGGTTCTCGACAAACACACCGCAAAAAGAGTTACATCGAATAGATCTCCAAGAAGACCGAGGAGAACTTTGTATTGAGATTCAAAGAGAGATAAGAAGCCATCTAGCTAATAAATATGGACCCGAAGGTCTGTGGTAAACTACTCACAACTCATTGGAGAGGCCTTGGAGATGATGTAGAGGCCCTCCATGGTCGATTCCCCCTCCGGCGGAGCACCGACGAAGGCTCCAAGATGGGATCTCGCGGATACAGAAGGTTGCGGCGGTGGAAATAGTTTTTCGTGGTGCTCCTGGATGTTTTCGGGGTACGTGGATATATATAGGAGGAAGAAGTATGTCAGTTGAGCCACGAGGGGCCCACGAGGGTGGGGACGCGCCCACCCCCTTAGGGCGCGTCGGGCACCCTCGTGGCCTCCTCGTTTGCTGATTGACGTCCACTCCAAGTCTCGTTGATTGCGTTTGTTCCAAAAAGATTGCTCCCGAAGGTTTCATTCCATTTGGACTCCGTTTGATATTACTTTTCTTCGAAACACCGAAATAGGAAAAAAACAGCAATTCGGGCTGGGCCTCCGGTTAGTAGGTTAGTCCCAAAAATGATATAGAAGTGTAAAGTAAAGCCCGTAAACATCCAAAACGGGTAATATAATAGCATGGAACAATCAAAAGTTATAGATACGTTGGAGACGTATCAAGCATCCCCAAGCTTAATTCTTGCTCGTCCTCAAGTAGGTAAATGATAAAAATAGAATTTTTGATGTGGAATGCTACCTAGCATAATTCTTAATGTAATTTTCTTATTTTGGCACGAATGTTCAGATCAAAATGATTCAAAATAAAAGTTCATATTGACATAAGACATAGTAATACTTCAAGCATACTAACTATGCAATCATGTCTTCTCAAAATATCATGGCTAAAGAAAGTTCATCCCTACAAAATCATATAGTTAGGCTATGTTTCATTTTCATCACACAAAATACTCCCATCAAGAACAACCCCGGTTTCAGCCAAGCAATTGGTTCATACTTTTTAACGCGCTTTTTTCAACTCTCACGCAATACATGAGGGTGAGCCATGGATATAACACTATGGGTGGAATAGAATATGATGATGGAGGTTGTGTGGAGAAGACCAAAAAGGAGAAAGTCTCATATTGACGAGGCTAATCAATGGGGTATGGAGATGCCCATCAATTGATGTCAACATGAGGAGTAGGGATTGCCATGCAACAGATGCACTAGAGCTATAATTGTATGAAAGCTCAACAAAAGAATCTAATTGGGTGTGCATCCAACTTGCTTGCTCATGAATACCTAGGGAATTTTGAGGAAGCCCATCGTTGGAATATACAAGCCAAGTTCTATAATGAAAAATTCCCACTAGTATATGAAAGTGACAACATAAGAGACTCTCTATATGAAGAACATGGTGCTACTTTGAAGCACAAGTGTGGAAAAGGATAGTAACATTGTCCCCCTTTTTTATTTCTTTTTTTCCTTTTTTGGGCCTTTTTTTATTTGGCCTTTCTTTTTCTTTGGGCCTTTTTTATTTGGCCTTTCTTTTTTTATAAGGGACAATGCTCTAATAATGATGATCATCACACTTCTATTTATTTGCAACTCATGAATTACAACTCAAAACTAGAATAAGATATGACTCTATATGAATGCCTCCGGCGGTGTACCGGGATGGGCAATGAATCAAGAGTGACATGTATGAAAAAATATGCATGGTGGCTTTTCCACAAATACGATGTCAACTACATGATCATGCAAGGCAATATGACAATGATGATGCGTGTCGTGATAAACGGAATGGTGGAAAGTTGCATGGCAATATATCTCGGAATGGCTATGGAAATGCCATAATAGGTAGGTATGGTGGCTGGTTTGAGGAAGATATAAGGAGGTTTATGTGTGATAGAGCATATCGTATCACGGGGTTTGGATGCACCGGCGAAGTTTGCACCAACTATCAAGGTGAGAAAGGGCAATGCACGGTACCGAAGAGGCTAGCAATGATGGAAAGGTAAAAGTGCATATAATCCATGGACTCACATTAGTCATAAAGAACTCATATACTTATTGCAAAAGTTTTATTAGCCCTTGAAGAAAATTACTACTACGCATGCTCCTAGGGGGGAGGTTGGTAGGAGTTAACCATTGCGCGACCCCGACCTCCACACAAGGGAAGGCAATCAAAAGAGCACCCCATGCAATAAATTTTTTACACAACTTTTACCATACGTGCATGCTACGGGACTTGCCAACTTCAATACAAGTATTCTTCAAATTCACAATTACCCAACTAGCATGACTCTAATATCACCACCTCTATATCTCAAAACAATTGTCAAGCATCAAATTGATCATAGCATCCAATTCACTTCCTATGATAGTTTTTATTATACCCAACTTGGATGCCCATCATTCTAGGACCAAATTTATAACCATAGAAAATACCATGCTGTTCTAAAAGACTCTAAAAATGATATAAGTGAATCATGAGAGTTAAACAATTTTTACAAAATTAAGCCACCGTCGTGTTCTAAAAAGTATAAGTGAAGCTCTAGAGTAAAAACTATCTAGCTCAAAAGATATCATGTGGTGAATAAAAATATAGCTCCTAGTAAAGTTACCGATAAGCGAAGACGAAAGAGGGGATGCCTTCCGGGGCATCCCCAAGCTTAGGCTTTTGGTTGTCCTTGGATTATCTTGGGGTGACATGGGCATCCCCAAGCTTAGGATCTTGCCACTCCTTATTCCATAGTCCATCAAATCCTTACCCAAAACTTGAAAACTTCACAACACAAAATTCAACAGAAAATCTCATGAGCTCCGTTAGTGCAGGAAAGAAAAACCACCACATAAGCTACTGTAATGAACTCATTCTTTATTTATATTGGTGTTAAACCTACTGTATTCCAACTTATCTATGGTTCATACCCCCGATACTAGCCATAGATGCATCAAAATAAGCAAACAACACACAAAAATAGAATCTGTCAAAAACAGAATAGTCTGTAGAAATCTGTAACTTTCCAATACTTCTGGAACTTTAAAATTCCTACCAAAATAGGAAATCCTGCGAAATTTGTCTATTGATCTACTGCAAAAAGAATCAACACAAAAGCACATCTCTGTGATTTATTAGAATTATTCTCGTGCGCGCAAAAGTTTCTGTTTTTCAGCAGAATCAAATTAACTATCACCATAGGTTATCCTATAGGTTCTACTTGGCACAAAAACTAACTAAAACATAAAACGACATCTAAACAGAAGATAGATGAAATATATATTACTAAACAGAAGCAAAAAGCAAGGAACAAAAATAAAATTGGGTTGCCTCCCAACAAGCGCTATCGTTTAACGCCCCTAGCTAGGCATAAAAGCGAGAATAGATCTAAGTATTGCCATCTTTAGTTTTCTGTTTTTTAGCAGAGTCATGCTCGAATCCGGGAGGTTCTTTACATTTTCCTTCATACTCGGAATTTTTTAGATCTAAAGAATCCAACCGCTTATTGCAAAGAGTAATCAACATATTCATACGGTGAAGATTTCCGCTAACACTCTTAAGAGGTTCAAGAGACTTTTGTAAGATTTTTGTTACTTCACAAATCTTTTCAAAAACTTGTGTCTCTTCTTGGGTATGATGTGACCCCTCTTTTCAAGGTAGTGTTCCCACTATTCCCTCTATAATTTCATGCATAATACTGGGATCAATTTCAATAAAATTTCCTTTGGCAATGCAATCCAAGAGTTGTCTATGGGGCATATTTAGTCCAACATAAAAATTGTGAAGCAAAATTCTAAAATTCACCTGTAAGGTGCAATTACGATAAGACTCCATCATCCTATACCAAGCATCTTTTAAGTTTTCTCCTTGCCTTTGCTTGAAGTGAAGAACTTCAAACTCGGGAGACATAGGAGTAGATGAGGGACTAGCCATGACGACGAGATAAATGATCTAACACACGAGCACACAAGAGGCAAGCGAAAAAGATAGGCGAACGGGAAAGAGACGGCGGATAAAACGGCAAGGGTGAAGTGGGGGAGAGGAAAACGAGAGGCAAATGGCAAATAATGTAATGCGAGGGAGATGAGTTTGTGATGGGTACTTGGTATGTCTTGACTTGAGCGAAGACCTCCCCGGCAACGGCGCCAGAAATCCTTCTTACTACCTCTTGAGCACTGCGTTGGTTTTCCCTTGAAGAGGAAAGGGTGATGCAGCAAAGTAGCGTAAGTATTTCCCTCAGTTTTTGAGAACCAAGGTATCAATCCAGTAGGAGGCTCCTCAAAAGTCCCATGCACCTACACAAACAAACAAGAACCTCGCACAAGGCGATAAAGGGGTTGTCAATCCCTTCACGGTACCTTGCGAAATTGAGATCTGAAAGAGATAATAAGATAAGATAAATATTTTTGGTATTTTTATGATATAGATTGGAAAGTAAAAGATGCAAATAAAAGTAGATGGAAACTTATATGATAAAAGATAGACCCGGCGGCCATAGGTTTCACTTGTGGCTTCTCTCAAGATAGCATAAGTATTACGGTAGGTGAACAAATTACTGGCAAGCAATTGATAGAAAAGTGCATAGTTATGAGATTATCTAGGTACGATCATGTATATAGGCATCACGTCCGTGACAAGTAGATCGAAACGATTCTGCAGCTCCTACTATTACTCCACATATCGATCGACTCCTGCCTACATCTAGAGTATTAAGTTCATGAACAATAGAGTAACGCATTAAGAAAGATGACCTAATGTAGAGGGATAAAATCAAGCAATATGATAAACCCCATCTTTTTATCCTCGACGGCAACAATACAATATGTGCCTTGCTGCCCCTGCTGTCACTGGGAAAGGACACCGCAAGATTGAACCCAAAGCTAAGCACTTCTCCCATTGCAAGAAAGATCAATCTAGTAGGCCAAACCAAACCGATAATTCGAAGAGACTTGCAAAGCTAACCAATCACACATAAAAGAATTCAGAGAAGATTCAATTTTTTCTCATAGATAAACTTGATCATAAACCCACAAATCATCGAATCTCGACAAACACACCGCAAAAAGAGTTACATCGAATAGATCTCCAAGAAGATCGAGGAGAACTTTGTATTGAGATTCAAAGAGAGAGAAGAATCCATCTAGCTAATGATATGGACCTGAAGGTCTGTGGTAAACTACTCACAAATCATCGGAGAGGCCTTGGAGATGATGTAGAGGCCCTCCATGGTTGATTCCCCCTCCGGCAAAGCACCGATGAAGGCTCCGAGATGGGATCTCGCGGATACAGAAGATTGCGGCAGTGGAAATAGTTTTTCGTGGTGCTCCTAGATGTTTTCGGGGTACGTGGATATATATATATGTATATATAGGAGGAAGAAGTATGTCGGTTGAGCCACAAGGGGCCCACGAGGATGGGGGGGTGCGCCCACCCCCTTAGGGCGCACTGGGCGCCCTCGTGACCGCCTCATTTGCTGCTTGATGTCCACTCCAAGTCTCCTGGATTGCGTTTGTTCCAAAAAGATCGCTCCCAAAGGTTTCATTCCATTTGAACTCCGTTTGATATTCCTTTTCTTCGAAACACTGAAATAGGCAAAAAACAGCAATTCGGGTTGGGCCTCCGGTTAGTAGGTTAGTCCAAAAATGATATAAAAGTGTAAAGTAAAGCCCATAAACATCCAAAAAGGGTAATATAATAGGATGGAACAATAAAAAATTATAGATACGTTGGAGACGTATCAATGATCAACATGCATTTGATTAATAAACATGAGAGAAATAATTAGGATAATACTCCTTTATGATCAGTGAAAAAGTAGCATGTCTGATCAGTGAAGCTACACTGAAACAACATGTGTGATCATTACAACACCTAAACTAGTGAGAAAAAGAAGCATGTCTAATCTGTTAAGCAACAATGAAACAATAAGTGTGATCATTGCAGCACCTAAACTCATAGCTCACAACATCTAAACAGAACTAACCATACACCACAGGCAAATTTAAGGACAGACATATATAGATAGCATAAGACATTACTAGCATAGATTTAGTTCATCACACCATAAACAACCACATTCAGTTTACCAAAAGTAACCCGAAAGATAAACATAACATGCTGCCATATTCAGTTCATCACATCATCACATCACGCCGGAGTCAGGGCCTTCGCGAGGGCAACATGCTGCCCCCTGATCATGTAGTCCTCCCCGCAAATCACTACATCCTCTGCATGAGACACAAGGTGATCGAAGCGGCCATCCTTTGGCTTTGGATGGTGGTGAAGTAGGGTAGTGCCACTTCTTGATCTTGCGGTTGTAGAAGGAAGCAACTCCTTTGACCTTGATCTTCTCCACCTCCTTCGCTGTGAAGGGCGCGACGTTGCCCTTGTACACATCTTCTCCATAATCATACTTCACACATGAATGAATTACATTAATACATCATAGATTCATATACACCATGTCAAAGGAACTAAATGAACAATCTAAATTTCAAGTAGTCTTACCTCATATTCTTCATCATCACTATACTGATCGTATGGGTCAAACCCAGTAAGGGCCAGCTTCCCCTTTCCCCCCTAACCATCATCCTTTTGAATATACAACTAAATCCATCACTAGTAAATACAGAAGCCAATTGAAAATTTAGATATGCACACATGTCATATTGATCATAGGGCTATCCCAATATACTATGATCCTATTTGCATTTTCCATTGTCATGCACACACATATTGTGGACAAATTTATATACTAATGAATCAAATAACTTCTTAATCAATGGATTCCATTTGGGCATATGACATTCAAAACCCCAATTTGAGTAGCATTCAAAAACAAATCTAATAGGGACCCCAAATCTAATAGACCCAATCTAATAAGCATGCATACATGTCTGTAGCAATAAAAACCCCAATATGTGTAGCATTAAAAACAAATCTAATAAGCATACATCTGTCTAGCATTGAAGCACAAAGATCCCTATCTCTCATACAGATCTATCTAGCACTTTTGCAACGAATGTAATCCAAAGAACCCTAGTACAAAACCCCCCATCCACCCCCATACAGAAAACCCCAGCCCATCCGTCAAACCAACTACTCTAACCATCTGTACTACCATATGAATCACAATCTAGCAAATGCAACTAACTCTACAAGCCAATATCCTAAATATTGCAACTAACAAGCAAGTGCAAATACCTCCTGCTCCGCGCCAGGTTGCGCATCGAGGGTATCGGGATGGACTACGCCGCTCGATACCTTCACCTTCTGCTCCGGCAGCGCTGAGGCGGAGCCCGCCACAACCGCAGTGGTTGCGAGTTTCCCCGCACCACCGTGGACACCGCCAACGTCCTTCACTTCATCTGCGGTCACCGCACCCTGCAACTCCACTACATCTCCGACCACTGTGCTAGCGTCGCCACGAGATTCCGCCATCGGACAGATGGAGCCGATGAAGGCGAGGAAGAGGATGCGGTGGGCGAGACCGAGACGGTGCGGTGGAGGCAGTGGAGGAGAGCGAGACGACGCTGGCGGGGGAGAGGAAGACGATGCAGTAGGGAGGGGATTTGGGGGAAAATGGTAGGGAAGACACATCGAGAGGTGGTTCCCTCTCTTTATATGATGGGACATTTCAGCCATGTCCCATGGACACGTGCTACTCCACGACCGCGGTCAGTTGCATGCGCCCACATATATGAATACCACTGTACGGTCAACATACACTACTGCAGGATGCTGCTAATGCGACACTACGATCAGAGACCCTTTGAGAAACTGTGTGCGATGCAATAATCGCAAACAATGGTGTCAGAGAACCGTCAAAAATGTCCAAAATGTTTGCTATGACCGATGCATCAAACACGGTGCAGATTTTAGTTGTGTGTGCGATGCAGGACATACGGTTGATTCAGCCGAGCTGTTTGTGATGAGGAAGAACAACAGAAATGGGGAGCCATATCAATGTGTGTGCGATATACGGCATATAGTTCCCTCCAATCAACTGTGTGCTATTAGGGAATGCAATAGAAATGATCAACCAGATCAAGGTGTGTGTGTGATATACGACATACGGTTCACTTAGACAAACTGTTTTCAATTACGCAAGAGAACAGAAATGGTTCATCTTAACAAGATGTGTGTGATATGTGGCATTTGCGATCAACCCAAAGAACACAAATGATTCGTGTAAACTAGATGTGTGAGATATGCAGCAAACAGCCCACTCGGATGAACTATTTGGGATGAGAAATTATAACACAGACGGTTACTATAGTAAGTTCATGTGTGATAGTGGGCAGACACGTACACGTACATCCAAGAACAAGGGCCCACGTTTCCGGTTTCCGATGTGTGGCATACGGTTGATCCAAAAGAACTGTTTGCGATGAGATAAAACAACAAAAACAGGGCTTTGTGGGCCCAGAACCATCAATACATTTTCACTTTGTTTCTCCTCACATAGCAGATTACAACGCAATAACTAATTGCAAATCTGTTCACACAGATCAAACTTATATGTGTTCACATTTAGCACAGGGCTATAAAAGCTACCCACTCGAAAATTACTTTGCTCTCCTCATCACCTACAAAATTGGTCTTTCCTGTCAAGTCATTCTGCCATGACCCATAGGAGGACTTTTGGGTGGGCATATCACCAGGCAGCAAAGACCAAGCTGCTGAAGCACTAGATAGGTCCCGTCGCGAAGCGCCAGCCGCAGCCACAGCAGAGATGTCCCGGTGAGGGAGTCCTGGATTAGGGGGTATCCGGACAGCCGGACTGTGTACAACGTCCGGACTATTGAAGCGTGAAGATACAAGACTCAAGACTTCGGCCCGTGTCCGGATGGGACTTTCCTTGGTGATCCGGATATTATATTCCTTCCTTGTAACCAACTCCATGTAAACCCTAGCCCCCTCCGGTGTCTATATAAACCGGAGAGGTTGGTCCTTAGAAGGCCGATCACAATTACATTCATACCATCATAGGCTAGCTCCTAGGGTTTAGCCTCTACGATCTCGTGGTAGATCTACTCTTGTACTACCCATATCATCAATATTAGTCAAGCAGGAAGTAGGGTTTTACCTCCATCGAGAGGGCCCGAACCTGGGTAAACACCTGTGCCCCTTACTTCTTGTTACCATCAACCTTGACGCACAGATCGGGACCCCCTACCCGAGATCCGCCGGTTTTGACACCGACATTGGTGCTATCATTCAGAGTTCCTCGGTGACGTTGCCGTCAGGGTCGATGGCTCCTTCTATCGTCATTAATGATGCTATCCAGGGTGAGACTTTCCTCCCCGGACAGATCTTCGTGTTCGGCGGCTTCGTGTTGCGGGCCAATTCGCTTGGCCACTTGGAGCAAATCGATAGCTATGCCCCCGACCATCAAATAAGGTTCGGAAACCTGAACTACACAGTGGATATCCGCGGAGACTTGATCTTCTACGGATTCGGGCCAGCGCTAGAAGCGCCGAACAGTCGCGATGAGCACGTCTTAGACCTGCTATCAGACGTCGCTCAGGATGTCACCCCGGTAGAAGCCTCGGATTTAAATCCGGGACAGGTTGCTTCACCTAAGGACGAAGGGTTGGACCCCGCCCTGCAGGCCGAACCTTCGTCGGCGATGGAGCCGAACACAGGTTTCATCTCTGAGGGAACCTGTGACCCCAGACCCCCGGATTCATATCCGGATGCAGGTTCCAGTCCGCGCGCCCCTGAGCCCGCCGATCCTGGTTGGGCTCCGGTGATGGAGTTCACCGCGGCGGACGTTTTTCAGCACTCACCCTTTGGCGACATGCTGGACTTATTGAAGTCTCTGTCCTTGTCAGGAGACTCTGGGCCGAACTATGTCCGGCTCAAGTGGGAAGCAGACAACGACGGAATTCATTGCCCACCCACCACCCACTTCATTGCCACGTTCGATGATCTAACCCACGTGCTTGACTTCAGCTCCGAAGACATTGACGGTATGGACGACGATGTAGGAGAATCACAGGAGCCACCGCTCACCGGGTGGTGGATGGCCACCTCCTCATATGATATATATATAGTGGATACTCCGAAGGAAACTAATGGCGATGAGGCAACGGAGGACAACCCCTTAGGAAGAAAATCAGAGAATGGGCGTCGTCGGCGCCGCTCCAAGCCCCGCCATAGCAACACCGGCCCCGGATGCGAAAATAATCCGGATGGTGCCGAAGAAAAATATGACCCTGATCAGCCCGCCTTTGAGCAGGCCGAACAGGAAGACGAGCAGGTCATCTCAGAAGAACAGGCAACAGACGCATACCCGGAGGAGGACAACTACATTCCTCCCTCCGAAGACGAGATCAGACTTGGCGACGACGAGTTCGGCGTACCTGAGGATCCCGTGGAGCAGGAGCGCTTCAAGCGTAGGCTTATAGCCACTGCAAGGAGCCTGAAGAAGAAGCAACAGGAACTGCAAGCTGATCAAGACCTGCTCACAGATAGATGGACCGAAGTCCTGGCAGCCGAGGAATATGGACTCGGACGCCAAACGGCTGACCGGCCACCCCGTGGTCGGGAAAAAACAGGATACCAGCCCGGATACCAGCCCGCACCCCCACGCCGATACACTACGGCTCAGGGCAACATGCATGACCTGCAAGATATTCTGGACAATAAAGCAGGACAGCCAAGATCGATCTACGGATCGAGGGGGCGCGCCCAGCGTGCGACGATGACCGTCACGCTGGATACATCATCAACAAATCCGGCCGGGCCGAACATAGCAACCCTGACCAATCCGACCTGCGTAGCCACATAGCCCGGCACAGAGGCGCCGCACACCCCCTCTGCTTCATAGACAAAGTAATGGATCATGAATTCCCAGAAGGGTTCAAACCCGTAAACATTGAATCATACGATGGCATAACATACCCCACAGTATGGATCAAAGATTTCCTTCTCCACATTCACATGGCCCGTGGAGATGATCTACATGCCATCAAGTATCTCCCCCTTAAGCTCAAAGGACCAGCCCGGCACTGGTTAAACAGCCTGCCAGCAAATTCCATTCGCAGTTGGGAAAACCTGTAATATGCATTCCTTGACAACTTCCAGGGCACATATGTGTGACCACCAGACGCTGATGACCTGAGCCACATTACTCAACAGCCCGGAGAGTCAGCCCAGAAATTCTGGACTCGGTTCCTCACTAAAAAGAACCAAATAGTCGACTATCCGGACGCCGAAGCCCTAGCGGCTTTTAAGCATAATATCCGTGACGAGTGGCTCGCTCGACACCTCGGCCAGGAAAAACCCAAGTCTATGGCAGCTCTCACAACCCTAATGACCCGTTTTTGTGCGGGTGAGGATAGTTGGTTGGCTCGTAGCAGCACCACGCCACATTTCGGCACTCCGGACGGCCGCGATGCTAACGGCAAGCCACGACGCAACAGACATAAGAGACGGAACAACGGCGACAACACAGAAGACACGGCGGTCAACGCCGGATTCAGCGCACCTAAATCTGGACAGCGGAAAAAGGCGTTCAAAGGAAATAATCAGGGACCGTCCAGTCTGGACCGCATACTACAGTGCTCGTGCCTAATTCATGGCTCACCGGACAAACCAGCCAACCATACCAATAGACACTGCTGGGTGTTCAAACAGGCCGGCAAGATAAACGCCGAAAACAAGGATAAGGGTGTCGGATTTCGGGTTCCGGCAGATCCTCTAGGTTCGAACTCTGGGGTGCGCACGGAGATCTAGCCTTCTACTGCCTGCGCCACGCCGCCTCGCTAGGATCTAAGCAATCAAAGGGACAACACAAGAGACAAAGAGTTTATACTGGTTCAGGCCACCATTGTGGTGTAATACCCTACTCCAGTGTGTGGTGTGGTGGATTGCCTCTTGGGCTGATGATGAACAATACAAGGAAGAACAACCTCGCGAGGGTCTGTTCTTGGCTGGTGCGATGAACTACTAGGGGGATTCAGTCGCTCTCTCTACTGGTTTTCTGGTGAGGATCCCCTTGCCTCTATCTTGTGGTGGCTAGTCCTATTTATAGGCAAAGGCCCTGGGCCTCCTCCCAAATATTGAGCGGGAAGGGCGCCAACAATTGGCCATTTTGAAGGGGAACATCTAGTACACTTATCCTGACTAAAGTTGGTCCTCGTCTGCTAAAGGCTCTGGTGGTGACGCCGGCTTGGGCTCCACGATGACCTCCATCCTGCCGTTCTGCTGGTCTTGGTCTTGTTGCACCAAAATGGATGCCTTTGCTTGATGCTCTCGCCTGCGCTTGCTCTGTTTGCACCAAAGAGGAAAGAAGGACACTACGCGGGCTGGCGCCCACCTGGCGCCCTTAGTCGTCATGGCTTGCGTCATGGGCACCTCGTGAGGTACCCCGCCTTGATCTCTCCGCCTCCTCGCGAGCCAGCCTGATGAGGCCGTGCCTGAGGAAGCCTCCTGTCGTCCGTCCCGCGAGGCTTGGCCCCTCGCAAGGCTGCAGGCAGGCAAGTCTGGCGACCCCCATTCCCAGAACGCCGACAGTAGCCCCCGGGCCCAAGGCATGCCCGGGCTTGGCTGAGCAGAGAGGCGAAGGGGCAAGTGCGAAGCGTCGCGGGACCTAAGAGCCTGCAGCCTCGGGCGCCGTGTGACAGTTGATTGGACGTGGGCGGCTCCGCTCCCCCACGACGCCTCGGCAACTGCGCGAGCTGACAAATCCCTACATGCAAAGCGGGTCATGATTACCTGTGATCATGGAGGCCGGTGATTGGCCTCCTCTGGCTATAAGTACGGGAAGGCGCCTGCCCTTCCGGTCCATCCCCTCTCGCTTCTCTTCCTACTTCATGGCTCCGCCAAAGAGGTTCTCGGCCGCGGAGAAAGGGAAGGCCTGCTAGGTAGAGCTTGACTCTCCTCCACCCAAGCGTGGTCGAGGCCGTCCCCGCAAACACCCTGCGACTCTCATGGTGGCTCCCCATGGTCGCGGAGTCGATCTTCCGCGTGGTGAAGGGCGGCCGCCCGCCGCTGGGGGACGTGCTACGGCCGCACGAGCCCCTAGGCCGTGCTCCCACTCGGCAGAGGTACTGCAGGAGTTCGTCGTATGGGTGGCGGAGCCGGCCAGCACCTGGCTCCAACTTCCTCACTTCCTCCTAAGTGAGCTTCCGGCTGGCGCCCCGGGCGGCCTCTGGCTTCAGGCGGACGGTTGCTGCGGCCGAGCCTCCTGGGCTTCGCTAGAGGCCTCTGCAACCGGGAGCTTGGCCCTGACCCGCGGCTGGCAAATGTTTGCCCCCGCGCGTGGTCTGATCCGGCGGTGCACCCTGCACTTCAAGTTCGACGGTGATGCCATCCTCTACGTGAGGGTGTTCGGGGAAGATGGTCGCCGCGCTGGGTGTTGCCCTGAGAACGACGACCGTGGCCGTGGGTCCAGCCCTGGTGATGATGAAGACGACAGCGCGCACGTGGCCGGTGGCGGTCGAGGTTCATCGAGCTTCGACGGCTCTTCTTCGGGCAGCGGCTCCTCCAGTAGTGGCCGCGATCAGCCTCCGCGCTGGCGTGCCCGCCTAGAGGGAGGTAGCGGGTCCGCTCGCCGTCGCGCCTCGGTGAAGCGCGAGACGGAGTCCTCCTGAGCTCCGGAGGCAGTTCGAGTCTCCCCCGCGAGTTGGTGTCAGGCGAGTCGCGCCTGTTTTGTTCGTTTTCTCTTTCCCTGCGCAAAAAGACATTAGTGTAGGGCCCCGCGAGGGTGTGCTTGGACTATTGCTGTTTAATTATCATACTGCTTCCGCTATCCTGGTATTGTGCCTTTGCGCCGCGCGCCTGTGCGCAAAAATTACTTAGCTCGAGGGGAGGGCTTGTCGTGGCCCTTGCTTCCCGAGGCTGAGGCTCCGTCGAACATTCCATGTCCTGCGAGGGTTAGTCTGGAGAGGTAGTTTCCGGCCTCGGCCGTGGAGGCGATCGACCCAGGCCCTGTGTTCGTGTCGTGGTGCCCGTGGGGCACGGACTGGAGGGGTGCTCCTATAGTGGACCCGGGTTGGGAAGCCTTGAACGACAAGGGCAGAAAACACTCGCGAGGGTGCCCGCGGTGCTCCCTCGCGAGACTTGCGCGAGAGAAATCGGGGCAGGAGAGCGAAAAAGGCAAAGAGTCACAAACCAAAGACGACAACAACTTCAGCAAAACCTCGAATGGGGACGAACAAGCCAACTACATAAAGCAAATGAGGAAAGCTGCATCCAAAACCTAATCTAGTCTTCGACGTCTTCTCACCAGCGCGGAGCTAAGTGCTGCCACTGGGCGTGGGAGGGAGCCCCATGGCCTGAGGCCGGCGCTCCTGAGATTCCGAGGCCTGTACAACCCCACTCATTATTACGTGAGAGTGTCACGGGTAGCGAGCTTCACAAGCATTGGCCTTCTTCACAGGCTCCAGGCCTTTCTCGGAAGGATAAACCTCACAGGCATTTGCCTTCTTCACAGGCTCTGGGCCTTTTCCAAAATGCAACATCTTCACAGGCGTTCGCCTTCTTCAAAGGCTCTGGGCCTTTTCCAAAACGCAACATCTTCACAGGCGTTCGCCTTCTTCACAGGCTCTGGGCCTTTTCCCAAACGCAGCATCTTCACAGGCGTTCGCCTTCTTCACAGGCTCTGGGCCTTTTCCCAAACACAGCATTTTCACAGGCATTCGCCTTCTTCACAGGCTCTGGGCCTTTTCCCAAATGCAGCATCTTCACAGGCTCTGGGCCTTTTAGGGGTAGATCCTCCGGAGGTGCTGAATGTTCCACGTGTTCTGGACGGGTACCCCCCGCTGAGTCTCCAAGAGCGTGGAGCCGGGCCTGGAAACATGAACAACCTTGAACGGGCCCTCCCACACGAGAGAGAGCTTATGCAGTCCCTCCCTGGAGAGAACCCGCCTGAGCAAACCCCCGTTCCCAGAACACCGACAAAGGGGCTGCACAGCGACGATGATGACGAGCCCCGGCGTCTGAATACGGGGGGGGGGGGGCAGAAGAAATTCCCCCCAGGTGAAAACGGTCAATATGATCTACGCCACCCACATCCCCAAGCGGGAACGGAGGCGGGCACTACGAGACGTCTATGCGATGGAGCCAGTCACCCCCAAGTTCAACCCATGGTCAGCTTGTTCGATCACCTTTGACCATAGGGATCACCCTACCAGCATCCGTCATGGCGGCTCAGCCGCATTGGTTTTAGACCCAATCATCAACGGATTCCATCTCACGCGTGTCCTTATGGACGGCGGCAGCAGCCTGAACCTGCTTTATCAGGACACAGTGTGCAAGATGGGCATTGACCCTTCAAGGATCAAGCCCACAAAAACCACCTTTAAAGGTGTTATCCCTGGAGTAGAGGCCCGCTACACAGGTTCTATAACATTGGAAGTGGTCTTCGGATCCCCGGACAACTTCAGGAGCGAAGAGCTGATCTTCGACATCGTCCCTTTCCGCAGTGGCTACCACGCACTACTCGGACGAACCGCATTCGCAAGATTCAATGCGGTGCCACACTATGCATATCTCAAGCTCAAGATGCCGGTACCGTGCGGGGTCATCACTGTCAACGGAAATATGGACTGCTCCCTTCAAACAGAAGAGCATACGGCAGCCCTCGCGGCAGAAGTACAATGCGGCCTCCTCCGACAAACCAATCCAGCGACGACTTCGAGCACTGTCAAATGAGTCCGGTGCACCTCGCAGCAGGATCAACACGAATGTCAATATCGTGATTAGCAATCCGGCCTCCGCTTAAGCCCCTCCAAAGCAGCATTCGCGCCACGCGTACACAATTACGCACTCAAGATACCTTGGGCATAGGCGGAGGCGCATCAACGACTCGGCCGATAATGCGGGTAACCGCCAAAAACCTTCATACTCTTTCTCTTTTACCTTTCAGGACACCACGTTAGTACAGCACCCTCAGAAGAGCCGAATTTCTGGACTCATATGGAAGAAACACCCACGGAGGCAACACGTTGTGCGCAGAAGGAAATACCCAGGTGGAATCTATTTATGATCATTATACCTGCTTCATATATCTGCACACGGCTTGCCCCTGGATAGGACATGTCAAATAGTCCTATTTTTATCTCTGCCTAACGCATCCATTGTAAACATACACTTAAACGTATTTTTCATCAAATGGAGTTTATATATAGCGTCAGCTTATTATCCTTATTTGAACATTTTCCTCTTATAAATGTTTATTTGGTATTGCATCCGTACACCTTGGTACGGTCAGTTTGCCAGGGGCTTCTTATGATGCCCCGTAATATGGCAACTAAAAGTCCGAACACTTTCAATAGTGCGGCACCCCAAACTTATAGCACTATATGCATCAGCTCCGAATCGTGTCTTGGGTCTACAGTTGGGATAGCCCGGCTCCCTTGTTTTGGTGCCTTATGTTCCGTTATATCGGCTAAGGTAGCACAGGTAGAACTACTGCGATTGTGTCCCGGTTCTTCCGGACAAGCACCTCAGTAGAGAAAGCCGAAAACTAACCGGCATGATGTGGCGAGAGCTGGTCGCTGTTCGAGAGGTACTAAAATCCTTAAAGATTTTCCGCTTTAGGCGATAAATCGGCTTTGTCATATCAAGGCGTGTATAGTGCCCCAATTCGGCCTTCCGGATTCTAGGGCTTCGCCGAAATTTAAAATTGTAGACTTCTATGGCTAAGTGAAAGTTATAAAGCTGCTTAGTCCAATTGCCTCGTTCGCTGCGCTGGACACCTCCTTAAGGGACCAAACATTTGGATAAAGAGTGTCCGGGATTTCCACGAACACCCCAGTGCTAGTCGCATGGGGGCGGAAGCCGACGACTGGCCTACTTTTAGGATTTTGTAAATAGCCGCACAAAAGGTAATATTTTAAATAACAAAAGCGCTACATAGCACACGTAACTTTGTCCTCAAAATACAACCATGACAGAAGCGAATTCATTCAAAAATGGTGTCCTTGGTACATTCGTCAGCCACAAGGCGAGCACCCTTCATAACGCCATCATAGTACAACTCAGGATGGCGATGCGCCTTGCCCTCCGGCGGTCCATCCTTGACCAGCTTCTCCGCATCCATCTTGCCCCAATGCACTTTGACGCGAGCAAGGGCCCGGCGGGCACCCTCAATGCACACAGATCGCTTGATCACCTCAAGCCGCGGGTAGGCATCCATCATCCGCTTGATCAGGCCGAAGTAGCTACTGGGCATGAGCTCACCAGGCCACATCCGGACTATGAATCCCTTCATAGCCAGTTCGGCCGCCCTGTGGAGTTTGACCAACTGTTTCAGTTGGTCACTCAGAGGCATCAGGTGTTCCGCCCCAGCATACTGGGACCAGAACAGCTTCTCTGTTGAGTTCCCCTCCTGGGCACGGTAGAACTCTGCAGCGTCTGATATGCTGCATGGCAGATCTACGAATGCCCCTGGAGAGCTCCGAATTCGAGTAAGTAAAAGAAACGCCTCCTCCACATGTTTGCTTTGCATAAAGAACTTCTTACCCGTTGCTATTTTCTTGGCCTCCTGGATCTCCTGCTGTGCTGTCTCGGCTTCGGCCTTGGCGTCTTTTAAGCTCATAAGGGCCTTTGCAAGCTCGTCCTCTTTGGCCTTCAGATCACGCTCCACGGACTCGCATTTCTTGCCGAGGTCCTGGAGCTCCCGCTGTACCTCACCTACCCTAGCACTTTGCTTTTCGCGCTCCTTACATTCCGAGGCCGCCTTGTCTTCGGCCTCGGACATCGCCTTCTTGAGGGCCGCCACCTCGGCAGGCGCCCCTGTTACACGGTCACGATAGTTAGTTGTTAGACCCACCAGTTCTACCTATCCTTAAAAATATAAGAACGGGAATTACATACCCTTGTTCTCTTCGAGCTGCCTCTTCGTGAGGTCGAGCTCTCCCTGCGCTTGCTCCAGGTCCCGCTTCAGTTCGACAACCTCGGCAGTACGAGCAGCAGCAGAAAGCAGCAGAGCCTGCTTATTCAAAATAACACTCATGATTAGACTCCTACGGAATTTAATTGACCCTCTGCTCGGCTTTTCCTTCCGAACGCCAAACATAGTATTAGGGGTACTACCTATCGGGTGACAATTGTGCACATATTTACTACTTACCTCGAAGCCTGTTAGGAGGCTGGTGCAAGCTTCGGTTAGTCTGCTCTTGGTGGACGAAACCTTCCGAATCACCGCACTCGTCCGAGGAAGCGCCGCAAAGCGCTTCCAGCAGACCGTCCGGCGCCTCATGCGCAACGGAAGTCTGCAACATACAAGGCTCGCCCTCCTTAGCGAGGGGTCGCCTGCCTGAGTCTGGAACCATTGAAGGTTCCGGAATTGTGTTCGGCTGAGAGCCCGGCTGGCTGTGGCTCTCATCGACACGGTCCGCGGGGATCTTGAACCCCTTGTGTCCGACGTCTGGGACCCCGCCTCGGGGCGTCTCCAGATTCACCTCCCCCTGCTCTGGGAGCCTTTGGGACAACACCTCGGTGTCCTCCGCGGGTTGATAAGCGGTGGCTGTCGGGAGCGAATTCATCTCCAAATTGCTTAGGGACCCAAAGGAGGATACCTAGGGGTGAACCCTGGCCGGACTGCATATGTTCGACATTATAAATACAAAAAGTGTGAAGTGAAATCATGATAGAGTGCAAACACTTACGATCGCGCTAGGGGCTTCCCCCTAGGCAGCCACCCCTCCTCGCTGAGAGCGGCAGTGGCGGAGTAGTCCGGAAGGGGCCCCTTCCCCTTCTTGGACGCCCTAGCCTCCCCTCCTGGGGCGGCTTTTCTCTTCTTCTCCCCCCAGTGGGGGAAGGTAGGATTTCTTCCTGATTCTCCCCGCTTCCGCGGGAGGAATCCGACTCGTCCTCATCGGACGATAGGGGAATGACGGCCCTGCGCCGAGGACCTTTCCCGACCCTTGGGTCCACCTCCCCAGACCCCTCATCCTTTCTGGACGGGGCGTCTTCTTCTTCTTCCTCCTCCCCTTCGTGGGAGGAGTCCGCCTCGTCGTCTCCAGATGAGGCTTCCGGCACAACCTTACGCCGGAGACCCTTTCGGATCCCCGGGGCCTCCTTCTCGGCCTTCTTCTCCGGCACCTTGTACGGTGCCGGGACCAGCATCTCCGTCAGGAGGACATCTGCTGGGTCTTCTGGTAGCGGAGCCGGGCAGTAAACCTGCTCCGCCGTCTCTACATAATCCTGAAATAAATATATCTGACTACTCAAGGCACTCCCACGAGTGTATCAGGAAGAACTGTGTCCGATGTCGGTCTAAGAACTCACTAGACTAGGAGCCCGCGTGTCGTGAAGCCCGCGGTCCTCGGATGTCAGAGGAGGCACTTCGGAGGCCTTGAACAGCTCTTTCCATGCGCCTTTGTGCGTCATGTCATAGAGCCTCTGGAGCGTCCAATGCTCGGTGGGGACGAACTCCCATAGAGTGACTGCCCGCCTCTAGCAGGGCAAGATTCGGCGAACGAGTATGACCTGGACCACGTTGACAAGCTTGATGTTCTTGTCCTTCATGCTTTTGACGCATGTTTGGAGTCCGGCCAGCTCCGTGGAATCGCCTCAGGACAGGCCCTTCCTCTCGCAGGAGGTGAGCCACATGGGGGCTCCGGATCGGAACTCGGGGGCCGCCGCCCAGTTGGCGCCGCGCGGCTCGGTGATGTAGAACCACCCCGATTTCCATCCTTTCACGGTCTCCACAAAGGAGCCGTCGAGCCATGTGACGTTGGGCACTCTGCCCACCATGGCCCCTCCGCACTTCGCCTATTGGCCTCTTACCACCTTCCGCTTCATGCAGAAAGTTTGCAGCCATAGGCCGAGGTGGGGCCGGATGCGGAGGAAGGCCTCGCACACGACGATGAACGTCGAGATGTTGAGGATGAAATTTGGGGCTAGATCATGGAAATCTAGCCCGTAGTAGAACATAAGCCCGCGGACGAAGGGATGGAGTGGGAGTCCCAGTCCACAGATGAAGTGGGGGATGAATACGACCCTCTCGTGGGGTCCTGGGGTCGGAATGACCTGCCCGGCGTCTGGTAGACGGTGCGCTATGTCTGCGGCCAAGTATCCGGCCGCCCGAAGATTGGTTATGTGCTCCTCCTTGACGGTGGAAGCCACCCACTTGCCTCCTGCTCCGGACATGTTTAGCCGCTGGAGCTCGAGGGAGCAAGAGTGGGCAAAGGAGGAAAAAGGCGTGGGTGAAAATGGGGGAATCTTATCCCTTTATAGAGGCTCCGGAAGTGGTGCGCCTCCCCACTTGCCCGTTGGGAATCGCTTGTTTCCCAAGCACCATGGTTATTGGCACGGTTGGATTACCCATGCCCGTATTGATGAGAATCCCGTAATAAGGGGACACGATCTCTGCTTTGACAAGACGTGTCACAGAAACCGCCTCGTGATATGCGTTGTAGCTGGTTGTGTGGAACGGTTCGAATAATGGATCTGATCATAATAACGTGTCACGTCGTCAGGAAAAGTTGTCAGCTGATTGCATTTGTGAAATATCATTCTCTCTACGATGGTATGCGAAGATCATTTTTCAGATCCGGACACGATTTGAGTGTTCGATAATTACTTTGGAGTATTCGGAGGAGGAACCCGCCTTGCAATGCCGAAGACAATACTACATGCCGGACTCATCGCCATTGAAGCCTGGTTCAGGGGCTACTGAGGGAGTCCTGGATTAGGGGGTATCCGGACAGCCGGACTATGTACAACATTCGGACTATTGAAGCGTGAAGATACAAGACTCAAGACTTCGGCCCGTGTCCGGATGGGACTTTCCTTGGCGTAGAAGGCAAGCTTGGCGATCCGGATATTATATTTCCTTCCTTGTAACTGACTCCATGTAAACCCTAGCCCCCTCTGGTGTCTATATAAACCGGAGAGGTTGGTCCTTAGAAGGCCGATCACAATTACATTCATACCATCATAGGCTAGCTCCTAGGGTTTAGCCTCTATGATCTCGTGGTAGATCTACTCTTGTACTACCCATATCATCAATATTAATCAAGAAGGAAGTAGGGTTTTACCTCCATCGAGAGGACCCGAACTTGGGTAAACACCTGTGTCCCTTACTTCTTTTTACCATCAGCCTTGACGCACAGATCAGGACCCCCTACCCGAGATCCGCAGGTTTTGACACCGACACCCGGCGCGCCGCGGAGCCCTCGAATGAGCTCTCACGGGCACGCGAGGGCTCTCACAAGCGCACTCGCCGCATCGGCGATCGTGATGAGATGGCATTGCTGAAGTCCGTGGCCGGCGATGACAACATTCCCGCTGGCCTCATTAAGCAGAAGGAGCTGGTCGACGGCTTGATGAAGCTGCTCGAGATCAGCGATGCCTCGGTTGATAAGGCGACCGGCCTCGTCAAGCAACTCATGGGTGACAACGTGAAGCTCCTCAAGGTGCTCACCGAGAAGGAGGAGGACGCCGCCGGCTCGAAGATGCTGCATGAGCTGAGTAGTGCCCCGGGGATGACGCTGACAGTGCTCGTCGTGGAACTAATGGGTGACTTGAGGAAGATCCGGATCGAGCACGAGTAGGAGGTGGAGGAATCCGTGGCTGCTGCTACCTCTTGAGCATGCGTTGGTTTTCCCTTGAAGAGCAAAGGGTAATGCAGCAAAGTAGCGTAAGTATTTCCCTTAGTTTTTGAGAACCAAGGTATCAATCCAGTAGGAGGCTACACGCAAATCCCTCGTACCTGCACAAACAAATTAGAACCTTGCAACCAACGCAATAAAGGGGTTGTCAATCCCTTCTTGGCCACTTGCAAAAGTGAGATCTGATAGAGATAATAAGATAAATATTTTTGGTATTTTTATAGATTGGAAAGTAAAGATTGTAAAATAAAGTAGATTAGAAACTTATATGATGGAAAATAGACCCGAGGGCCATAGGTTTCACTAGTGGCTTCTCTCAAGATAGCATAAGTATTACGGTAGATGAACAAATTACTGCCGAGCAATTGATAGAAAAGTGCATAGTTATGGGAATATCTAGGCATGATCATGTATATAGGCATCACGTCTGCGACAAGTAGATTGAAACGATTCTGCTTCTACTACTATTACTCCACACATCGACTGCTATCCAGCATGCATCTAGAGTATTAATTTCATAAGAACAGAGTAACGCATTAGGCAAGATGACATGATGTAGAGGGATAAACTCAAGAAATATGATATAAACCCCATCTTTTTATCCTCGATGGCAACAATACAATATGTACCTTGCTGCCCCTGCTGTCACCGGGAAAGGACACCGCAAGATTGAACCCGAAGCTAAGCACTTGTCCCATTGCAAGAAAGATCAATCTAGTAGTCCAACCCAAAGTGATAATTCAAAGAGACTTGCAGAGATAACAAATCATACATAAAAGAATTCAGAGGATATTCAAATATTGTTCATAGATAATCCTTATAATAAACCCACAATTCATCGGATCTCGACAAGCACACCGCAAAAAGTATTACATCGAATAGATATCCAAGAAGATCAAAGAGAACTTTGTATTGAGAATCAAAGAGAGAGAAGAAGCCATCTAGCTAATAACTATGGACCCGAAGGTCTGTGGTAAACTACTCACACTTCATCGGAGAGGTTATGGTGCTGATGTAGAAGCCCTCTGTGATCGATTGCCCCTCCGGCGGAGAACCGGAAAAGGCCCCAAGATGGGATCTCATGGGTACAGAAGGCTGTGACGGTGGAAATAGGGTTTCGTGGTGGTCTCGGATGTTTTCAGGGTATATGAGTATATATAGGCGAACGAAGTCGGTCATGGGAGACACGAGGGTGGGGGCGTGCCTACCCCCCTTGGGCGCACACTCCTGCCTCGTGGCCTCCTCGTTTCTTTCTTGACGTCCACTCCAAGTCTCCTGGATTGCGTTTGTTCCAAAAATAACTCTTCCGAAGGTTTCATTCCATTTGGACTCCATTTGATATTCCTTTTCTGCGGAACACAGAAATAGGCTAAAAACAACAACTTGGACTGGGCCTCCGGTTAATAGGTTAGTCCCAAAAATAATATAAAAGTGCATAGTAAAGCCCATTAAACATCCAAAACAGATAATATAATAGCATGGAACAATCAAAAATTATAGATACGTTGGAGATGTATCAAGCATCCCCAAGCTTAATTCGTGCTCGTCCTCGAGTAGGTAAATGATAAACACAAATTTTTTGATGTGGAATGCTACCTAACATAATTTTCAATGTAATTTTCTTTATTGTGGCATGAATGTTCAGATCCAAAAGATTCAGGATAATAGTTTAATACTGACATAAAAATAGTAATACTTAAAACATGCTAACCAAGCAGTTTATGTCTTATCAAAATAACATAGCCAAAGAAAGCTTATCCCTACAAAATCATATAGTTTGGCCATGCTTCATTTTCTTCACACAAAATGCTCCCATCATGCACAACCCCGGTTTCAGACAATCAATTGTTCATTCTTTTTAACATGCTTCAGCCTTTTCAATCCTCACGCAATACATGAGCGTAAGCCATGGACATAACACTATGGGTGGAGTAGAGTATGATGATAGGGATTATGTGAGAAAACAAAAAAAGAGAATGTCTCACATTGACGCGGCTAATCAATGGGCTATGGAGATGCCCATCAATTGATGTCAATATGAGGAGTAGGGATTGCCATGCAATGGATGCACTAGAGCTATAAATGTATGAAAGCTCATCAAAAAGAAACTAAGTGGGTGTGCATCCAACTTGCTTGCTCATGAAGACCTAGGGCATTTTGAGCAAGCCCATCATTGGAATATACAAGCCAAGTTCTATAATCAAAAATTCCCACTAGTATATGAAAGTGACAAAATAAGAAACTCTCTATCATGGAGATCATGGTGCTACTTTGAAGCACAAGTGTGGTAAAAGGATAGTAACATTGTCCCTTCTCTCTTTTTCTCTCATTTTTATATTTTTTTGGTCGGCTTCTTTGGCCTCTTTTATTTTCCATAAAGTCCGGAGACTCATCCCGACTTGTGGGGGAATCATTGCTTCCATCATCCTTTCCTAACATGGGACAATGCTCTAATAATGAAGATCATCACACTTCTATTTATTTACAACTCAAGAATTACAACTCAATACTTAGGACAAAATATGACTCTATGTGAATGCCTCTGGCGGTGTACCGGGATATGCAATGAATCAAGAGCGACATGTATGAAAGAATTATAAAGGTGGCCTTGCCACAAATACGATGTCAACTACATGATCATGCAAAGCAATATGACAATGATGGAGCGTGTCATAATAAATGGAACGGTGGAAAGGTGCATGGCAATATATCTCGGAATGGCTATGGAAATGCCATAATAGGTAGGTATGGTGGCTGTTTTGAGGAAGATATAAGGAGGTTTATGTGTGATAGAGTGTATCGTATCATGGGGTTTGGATGCACCGGCGAAGTTTGCACCAACTCTCAAGGTGAGAAGGGCAATACACCGTACCGTAGAGGCTAGCAAATTGCGGAAGGGTAAGAGTGCGTATAATCCATGGACTCACATTAGTCATAAATAACTTATATACTTATTGCAAAAGTTTATTAGCCCTCGAAGCAAAGTACTACTACACATGCTCCTAGGGGAAGGGTTGGTAGGAGTTAACCATCGCACGGTCCCGACCTCCACTCATAAGGAAGGCAATCAAAGAACACCCCATGCTTCAAATTTGACACACAACATTCACCATACGTGCATGCTATAGGACTTGCCAACTTTAACACAAGTATTTCTCAATTTCATAATTACCCAACTAGCATGACTCTAATATACCACCTTTATATCTCAAAACAATTATCAAGTATCAAACTGATCATAGTATTCAATGCACTCTATATGAAAGTTTTTATTATACCCAACTTGGATGCCCATCATATTAGGACTAATTTTATAACCAAAGAAAATTACCATGTTGTTCTAAAAGACTCTCAAAATAATATAAGTGAAGCATGAGAGATCAATAATTTCTACAAAATAAAACCACCGCCGTGTTCTAAAAAGATATAAGTGAAGTACATAGAGTATTCTAATAAATTCCGATTCATGTGTGTCTCTCCAAAAGGTGTGTACAGCAAGGATGATTGTGGTAAAATAAAAAGCAAAGACTCAAATCATACAAGACGCCCCAAGCAAAACACATATCATGTGGTGAATAAAAATATAGCATCAAGTAAAGTTACCGATGGACGAAGACGAAAGAGGGGATGCCTTCCGGGGCATCCCCAATCTTAGGCTTTTGGTTGTCCTTGAATTTTACCTTGGGGTGCCTTGGGCATCCCCAAGCTTAGGCTGTTTCCACTCCTTATTCCATAATCCATCAAATCTTTACCCAAAAACTTGAAAATTTCACAACACAAAACTCAACAGGAAATCTCATGAGCTCCGTTAGCACAATAAAACAAACCACCACTTTAAGCTACTGTGATGAACTCATTCTTTATTTATATTGGTGGTAAACCTACTGTATTCCAACTTATCTATGGTTCATACCCCCCGATAGTAGCCATAGATTCATCAAAATAAGAAAACAACACACGAAAAATAGAATCTGTCAAAAACAAAACAGTCTGTAGCAATCTGTAACTTTTGAATACTTCTGCAACCCCAAAAATTCGGAAATAAATAGGTGGACGTGAGGAGAATTTGTCTATTAATCATCTTCAAAAAGAATCAACCTAAAATCACTCTCCAGTAAAAAATGGCAGCTAATCTCGTGAGTGCTAAAGTTTCTGTTTTTTACAACAAGATCATAAAGACTTCACCCGAGTCTTCCTAAAGGTTCTACTTGGCACAAACACTAATTAAAACATAAAACCACATCTAACCAGAGGCTATATGAATTATTTATTACTAAACAGTAACAAAAAGCAAAGAAAAAAATAAAATTGTGTTGCCTCCCAACAAGCGCTATCGTTTAATGCCCCTAGCTAGCACTACAAAAAAGGGCACATCCGTGACATTTTGGGCCGAACGAAAAAAAATTCGGTCATACATATGACAATTCTATGACGATAATTGTGGCAAAACCCGGTATCATCATAGATGTGGTGGGCTCCTACTTCTATGACAAAAAATCATGACCGCAAATGGGCCTTCCGTCCTGGGCGGGTCGGAGACGCAGCTGCATGACATTCTTCGGACCGTCCATGACGGAAAAAACCATGGTAGAAGCAAGGTTGAGGAAAATTTCGGGGAGTTCCCGGTTACGGTGGGGTCGGGGTCTGATGCGCGTTTCTCTCGTACATGTACGCGCGTGTGTGCGAGGCATTGGCTCTAACTGAACCCGAGCGAGGAGTTGGGCTTTAACTGAACCCGAGCGATTGCACTACAGGCTACGCGTTACTGAACCCGAGCGATCGATTCCTTCGCTACTATTGCTAACTGAAGCCGATCGATGCTGCCTCTCTGGATGAACAGTGAGCGTTGCCGGGGGGGTGTGGATGAACAATGAGCGGCGGCGTTGCCTCCGGATGAACAGGACCCCGTGGTGTGGAGGGCTGGATGAACAGTAGACGGTGGAGGGGTGCCCGTGGAGGGATGGTTGAACAGTAGCCGGTGGAGTAGCGTGCGGTGGAGGCTGGATGAACAGGAGCCCGTGGAGGCTGGAGGAGGTTGATGGTAGCCCGTGGAGGCTGGAGGAGGTCGACGGTGGAGATGAACAATATCCCGTGTTGTCCTGTTTTGCGGTACGCCACACCCCTCCCGATGAATAGGACCCCCGTTTCGACCGTAGTGCTCCAACAGAAGTCCGTTTCATCCGTTTTGCGGTACACAACACCCCTCCCAATCAACAGGACCCCCGTTTCGGCTGTAGGAGGTCTGTTTCGTCCGTTTTGCGGTACGCCACACCCCTCCCGATCAACAGGACCCCCGTTTCAACCGTAGGAGGTCTGTTTCCTCCGTTTTACGGTATGCCACACCCCTCCCGATGAACAGGATCCTGTTCCGAACATGGCCGGTCAAACACAAGGCCGTTTCCTCCATTCGGCGGTACGCCAGGCCTCGTTTCCATCGCCTGTTCCATCCAAGCCCTCCCGATGAACACGACGACGCATTCTGTTTCGACCCAGCCGGTTGGCTCCCCATGAACACGATGATGATGTTGTTTCTCCTTTCGACCCATCCATGTACACGAGCCCTGGCCATACGTATGCGCGAGTAGGCGTTCGAGACCCCGCCCGTATGTACACATACTTGGCCGTATTTTCTTTCTTGCACCCTGGCCGTCGTACGTATGTGTCCATGCTACGTGCGCGCCTCTACTACGACACATGCGCGCCTCTACAACGACCAGTACGTACGTACACGTTCACGACCAGAATGACAGTGCTACATACGCTTCGACCAGGTGGGTCCCGACTGTCAGGCACTTCCTTGCCTACGAAGATGTAGCTGGTGGGTCCCAGTAGTCAGGGGGGCGAATCGTTTTTTTGCCCAGACGCACTTCCTTGCGTGCGAAGATGTAGCTGGTGGGTCCCAGAAGTCAGGGGGGCGAATCGTTTTGTTTTTTTGCCCGGGCGCACTTCCTTGCGT
>NC_057798.1:46233474-46238932 GCF_018294505.1 Triticum aestivum | reverse complement strand
GAGATGACAGCGGGGGGAATGGTTTTTTCGCGAAATACGGTGGCCTGTCCGGTGGGTCCCAGCAGTCAGGGGGAAACATTTTTTTCGCGAAATAAGGTGGCCGTCCGGTGGGTCCCTGCTGTCAGGTGGAGGAATAATTATTTTACGTGTAATAAGGAGGCACTTCCTTGCGGCCGCCTGGACCCAGCTGTCAGCCTCTCCACGTACAGTACTCTTCCGATGGAAGTCGGTCGTTGACCATGTTGACCACGCCGCGCCGAGAGCACCAGGGCGGTCGACGATGGCGAGGCCTAGGAAGGGGACGACGCGGAGCCGGGGAAGATGCAGCAGTGGAAGCCCGCGCGAAGAGGGGTACGAGGGTTCACTGGTTCGGCTGCGGTGTGAGGCAGTCGTCGCCGCAGAATAACAGGGGATGTGGGTGAGTAGAGGGATGGCCTGGCCAGTGGTGGGAGTAGTACGGGGCGGTGAGGCCTCCGCGGCATCACAGCCAGCCACGGGAGGCAGGATTACGCGGACCGGCGCTGCTTTGGGCGGATGGAGCAAGAAGACGAGAGGTTGAAGAAGCACTACGAGCATTGGATGCCCATCGTACGATCACTGCAGCTAGAATCGTTTATATTGACTAAGTTGACAAAGCCCTTGGCACGCGTCAACTTAGTAGGCCCACAGCTCGGATTTGGCAGAGAACATATAGCCCATTTACGATTTGTAAGAATGTACGTCACATTTTTTAATTCTAATGGAATTTACTACAGCCCATATACAGTTTGTTAAAAGTACAACCCAACTTCTAGCTAGGACAATGATTAATAATTTCAAACAACTGCTCAAAACAGAATGAAAAAAAATCCGCACATTTTGATGGGATCCGAAATATATTTATCCGAAATTTCTAATCAAGTTAAATATAATTTAAAAATAAAGTTGTATTACATTAAAATCCAACGAAATATTGCGCGCGCAACAAGTGATGAAATTAAAATTTTCAAATTCCAAATATAATATGTTTTTTAAAATAATTACGCTTTTGGTGCATAGTTACTGCCCAGTTATTATAATTACATCCCATTTATCATTTCTTAAAGTCCATTTTCTTGTTAAGCCTAATGCATACCTCCTAGGAAAGTTTGCAGCCCAGCGGGGCGGAGAATAACAAGTTGGCCCGGATATTGTGTACAACTGTCGGCCCAGTTGCATTGCTGATGTTGAAAAAAAGGCCTGTGTGGTACAGTACAACCTAACATGGCTACTCAGCCCACATTCAGTGACGCCGAAAGGCCCAAACAAGGCTTCTGTACAACTTTTTGAAGTCACTGAGCTCAATTAATAACTTAAAAAGTTAGATTACCGTGGAACCTAATCAAAAGCTATCACGAGCAAATAAATAATTCAATGGGTCCCACTTGTGCGTGTGCGCGTGTGTGCGTGCGCGCGCGCATGTGTGTGTGTGTGTGTGTGTGTGTGTGTGTGTGTGTGTGTGTGTGTGAGAGAGAGAGAGAGAAAGAGAGACCCATCGGTCGATGCTCGTAAATACATCTTTCAGCCATATGCATTGCTGATGCTCAGTAAAAACTTATATAGTTGACACAATCATATAGAACATCATAGCACACTGAACTTGCATACAAAAATTTCACGCAGGCGGCACAATCAGGATGGAGGCAGTGGATCGCTATGGGTAGGGCTATGTTGAGACCAACGAAGTCGTACATAACGGTTCATCGTCTTTATTAATGACGGGGAAATATCTTGAATGCTGTGCAAAGAAAACAGACAGACAACATAATAAGTTCTGCTAGCACATTAAGTTGACGTACAACCCTTTCTAAAATAAGTTCACGTACAAAATTAGAACAGATCACAATCAAATGTACTGGCATATCAGTGCTTCACACCCATAGCTCGGATTTAGCTAGTATCTGACAAGATTCAGTTGTTACCTCAAATTAGAGCACATCCAGGCAACCAGCCCTACC
Organism: Triticum aestivum; assembly: GCF_018294505.1. NCBI lineage: Eukaryota > Viridiplantae > Streptophyta > Magnoliopsida > Poales > Poaceae > Triticum > Triticum aestivum. Next base: position 46,236,956 of record NC_057798.1, on the reverse strand, counting down.
TCTTCTCCCAAATAAGCAGTGGCCTCCGCTGCGCGATGGAGTAGGCCCTGTGCCATCCATCATTCCGAGCAACACGGGGAAAGTCTAACGTTGACTCCTGTAATGGACGTCGTCGACGGACCCTGGCACCAGCGGCGGCGGCAGGACTTCGATTGATGGATTGATCACTTCTTCGACATGCATGAACACTCGATACAGGTACATCCCTAACATGGTCCGTGACGACCTTGGTGGTGACGAATAGTACAACCCCGGTTCCTGCACCGGTATCTCAACACCAATCACCTTCGTTATGGTGGAGGACTTCTTCATCCATGCCATAACCGTCAGAGCCCAGCTGTCTGGAGGAACAAACATACTTACGAGCTCACCTCCAAGGTCGTTGATAAGCTCGTTCATGGACTCGCTGGTCCAAGCACGTCGAGGCATGCCGTGGAAGGTAAGCTTTGTTAAAAACTCAAGCTCAGAGGGCACCGAGCCCCATCCTGGGTGCCACCGATCAAAGCTCACCAGCACGCCATCGCAGAACAAACGCCGGGAAGATTCGAACACACGACTGCAGTCAAAAGTTGTCCGGAACCTGACAAAGAAATCAGCCAGTGGCGGACAGACTTCGACAAGCAAGTCACTTATTTGGATGCCGTGCACAATGCCAAGAGCTTTGACAAGGTCGTCTGGCGAGACGGGAGGCCAGTCGCCATTGATGGTTACCATCAGCACTTTGCCGGCAAACTAGTCGTCAAGCGCCGCCTTGCCACTGTTGAGCGACAGGACGCAGTGCCCGAAGGTAGGACGGACCTCAGGATCTCCGACTCGGAGATCCGCGTTGACTGGTGACATGATAGTGTGCTTGAGTACAGGGAGTACAGGAGGGGGATTTGGGGGAACTGGAGTAGGAATCGAGATTCTAGAGGTGGGGGAGGGGCGGGAGACTAGGGATGAAAAGGTAGCAAATTTCAAGCACGCGGCAATATGCTCTCGGCGCGCAAGTGCACGAAAACACCGGTGGCGCCCACATGTCAGCCTAAGAGTCCTTATTCTTTCTTTTTTGGAGAGCCCGGCCTTTTTTCAGGACTTTTGAGAGCCCGGCCTGAGAGTCATAATTGACCTGTTTGGCATTGCGTTACTACTCGGCCCATATTCAACAACACCTCACTGGCCCAAACAAGTGTACATCATCGAAAAGACACTAAGCTCAAATTATATAACTTGAAAAAAGGAGATATACTCTGAAGTCTGGAGAATGGTGATGCCCTCATTTAGCCCACCAGTAGTTTGAGATAATAAACAGTTCGAAACAACAATATATACAACATTCAAACACTGACTAGTGAGTACTACTGACATAAAGAGCAAGACATGATAGTTCATAAGAAGTCTTGCTACACCACCAAAACGCACCCATCTGCAGCGCTCAGACTCTTGTGATCCAGTCGAGAATGACATTGTAAACAGAAGCAATACATAGTAAGAGTTACATAGACGAGGATGACCAAATGACAAGGAATATGCATAACAAAAGAAAGAACTACCCATCCAGAACCAGCAGCAAAGACAACAAAGTCATTCGAAGAGATGATCCAACACCATCGTAATTTGCAGCCTGGCTTCAGTGACCAGTGATCCGGAGACACCAGTACTCCACCCTTTTGATGCAACAGCCCAATTACCTATCAACCTGAAGGCTTGAACCACATCACTGCCTGTCGTAATTGAGACATCCACGGATCAAAGTTAATCCGGATGCCTTTGTCATTCTCACCTTCTTTTGGCTGCAGGCTGTATCGTTGACAATCACGGGAGTTTGCTCCCGAACTCCTAGGGCTCGCCGTGTAGACACAGTTTTCCATAGCAAACAGAGCCTCTCTGCCATCAAGGTCCTTGCCAATGGTGATCTCCTGGTTAATTGGATAATTGAGTAGACACAGTGTGAACCAAGACTGTTTACCCGCCTCCAACTAAAAAATCCTAAAGGCCCCAACAAGCTGGTATCCTTCTCATAGACGTAACAACCACTGTCCGGATACTCACGTATTACATGGTGCTTGTATACAGTGGGGTTTTTGCAATATAACTTTTCCGGCTCATGTGTTTGAATGATCATCAGTCTTTTGCCGTCGTCTGATCGAGCAAGGAACCATTTTTGCTTCCCTGTTTTTGGCGAAGGTGGTGTGATTACAAAGGGCAATAACTGTAGGGACATTGCATCATATAAAAAAGGACAGGCATTGTTATTGTAAGATCAGCATTGTTCAGAGTATGAGTAGGATAATGCAAGAAAAAACATTGATATGTCCCTGTTGGAACTGGGAGGAAAATACAGGGAAATGTATACTGGGTTCGAAAATATAGAAGTGCCATGCATGATTATACTCATGTTATCTCGCAATCGATTCTTCACAGGAAACTACCATGTCATGCATGTTATGTAATCATGTTCTGTCCTCACAAACAAATTCTTCAAGGTAACTAACAGATCATGCATTGTTATATACTCGTGTTCTGTGGGCAAAATTTTTGTGAGGATATTATTCTAGCCATTGATTGTTGAAGGGCGAATATAGGTTTGTACACATGGTAAGCATTGCAAGATTTCACTACTTCCAAATATAGAGTTCTCCATATGCACATTTACTTCCCTAATGTATGGTTAGATGAAACCAATAGTGTGGTGCATGTTTCTACATCATTAAAATGAGGAAACTAACATGGCCATTCATACACACTCATATTTAGTAGTAGTATATAGATTACTATAAAATAAGGATAATATCCATATATTCCTAACCGTTTGATTATTCAGGGTACAAATTGGCTGTAATGACATGGTCACAATCGCATGAATTAACTCATTCCAAATATAGCTGATTTACGGCGTCTCTAATACATTGCCATAGCTCTACTCAAATTCTGCTCAAATAGGGATATGCCAATCATCACAAAAAGTTCAAACAGTGTCATGGTGTCATCATTAACATGAGATGGAAACAACTTACACGCACCGTCCCAGCAATACGTGGTGCCATCTGCTTTGTCGATCATGTAGATGATGCCATTGTGTTCAATAGCATCACAGAAGTGTGTATCAACTTTGACGATGATCCACTGCGAGCTAAGTTGTCTCCATCTAAAGAAGGCACCGGCATAAAGATAGGCGAGTCCGCGGTCGAACAAGGCAATTAGCTTGAAGTCTGCATAATTCACATGTCGTGTGAACACTTGGCAGATTACAATCTTCTGCAAAACAAGGTCCGTCCAACTGACGTGGTAATCTAGATGACTTGGACCACGATGGTAGTACTCTATATAATCCAACGGAGGAAGGATAATCTCATGGGAGGCCTGGAAGTGCACGAGCACCAACTTTTTACCGTCTTCTCTGAAGGCAGCCATCCAGTGGGAGTTCATGCCGACCCAGTACATACCTGCCAAGAAGTTTCGGGCGATGGTGATGGGATCGATGTCGAGGGAAATGATGTACG
>NC_057798.1:46231715-46233464 GCF_018294505.1 Triticum aestivum | reverse complement strand
GACCAGGTGGGTCCCGACTGTCAGGCACTTCCTTGCCTACGAAGATGTAGCTGGTGGGTCCCAGTAGTCAGGGGGGCGAATCGTTTTTTTGCCCAGACGCACTTCCTTGCGTGCGAAGATGTAGCTGGTGGGTCCCAGAAGTCAGGGGGGCGAATCGTTTTGTTTTTTTGCCCGGGCGCACTTCCTTGCGTCTGAAGGTGTAGCTGGTGGGTCCCAGCAGTAAGTGGGAAACATTTTTTTTTGCAAAATATGATGGCCCGTCCGGTGGGTCCCTGCTGTCAGGTGGAGGAATCATTATTTTCCGTGTAATAAGGAGGCAGTTCCTTGCTGCGGCCGTGGACCCAGCTGTCAGCCTCTCCACGTACAGTCCACGTCTGATGGAAGTCGTTCCTTAACCATGTTGACCATGCCGCGCCAAGAGCACCACGGCGGTGGACGACGGCGAGGCCTAGGAAGGCCACTGGGGAAGACGCGGCAGTGAAAGCCCGCATGGAGACGAGTACGAGGGTTCACAGGTTCAGCTGCGGTGTGAGGTTGCTGTCGCCGCAGGGCCTAACCAGCAGAAGGAATAGTAGGGGGCAGTGAGGCCTCCGCGGCAGCACAGCTGGCCACGGGAGGCAGGAGCATGCGGCACAACTGGTGCTGCTTTGGGCGGCTGGAGCAAGAAGACCAGAGGTTGAAGAAGCACTACCGCCGTTGGATGGACATTGTATGGTCACTGGAGCTAGAATCGTTCATATTGACTAAAGTTGACAAAGGCCCCCGCCCCAGTCAACTTAGTAGGCCCACAAAGTCAGCCTCCCACCATGGTGGGTCCCAGCTAGTAGGGGGAGTATTCATTTTTTTGTGCATAATAAGGAGGCACATTCGGTGGGTCCGAGATGACAGCGGGGGGAATGGTTTTTTCGCGAAATACGGTGGCCTGTCCGGTGGGTCCCAGCAGTCAGGGGGAAACATTTTTTTCGCGAAATAAGGTGGCCGTCCGGTGGGTCCCTGCTGTCAGGTGGAGGAATAATTATTTTACGTGTAATAAGGAGGCACTTCCTTGCGGCCGCCTGGACCCAGCTGTCAGCCTCTCCACGTACAGTACTCTTCCGATGGAAGTCGGTCGTTGACCATGTTGACCACGCCGCGCCGAGAGCACCAGGGCGGTCGACGATGGCGAGGCCTAGGAAGGGGACGACGCGGAGCCGGGGAAGATGCAGCAGTGGAAGCCCGCGCGAAGAGGGGTACGAGGGTTCACTGGTTCGGCTGCGGTGTGAGGCAGTCGTCGCCGCAGAATAACAGGGGATGTGGGTGAGTAGAGGGATGGCCTGGCCAGTGGTGGGAGTAGTACGGGGCGGTGAGGCCTCCGCGGCATCACAGCCAGCCACGGGAGGCAGGATTACGCGGACCGGCGCTGCTTTGGGCGGATGGAGCAAGAAGACGAGAGGTTGAAGAAGCACTACGAGCATTGGATGCCCATCGTACGATCACTGCAGCTAGAATCGTTTATATTGACTAAGTTGACAAAGCCCTTGGCACGCGTCAACTTAGTAGGCCCACAGCTCGGATTTGGCAGAGAACATATAGCCCATTTACGATTTGTAAGAATGTACGTCACATTTTTTAATTCTAATGGAATTTACTACAGCCCATATACAGTTTGTTAAAAGTACAACCCAACTTCTAGCTAGGACAATGATTAATAATTTCAAACAACTGCTCAAAACAGAATGAAAAAAAATCCGCACATTTTGATGGGATCCG
>NC_057798.1:46215212-46231705 GCF_018294505.1 Triticum aestivum | reverse complement strand
TCAAATTAGAGCACATCCAGGCAACCAGCCCTACCTCTTCTCCCAAATAAGCAGTGGCCTCCGCTGCGCGATGGAGTAGGCCCTGTGCCATCCATCATTCCGAGCAACACGGGGAAAGTCTAACGTTGACTCCTGTAATGGACGTCGTCGACGGACCCTGGCACCAGCGGCGGCGGCAGGACTTCGATTGATGGATTGATCACTTCTTCGACATGCATGAACACTCGATACAGGTACATCCCTAACATGGTCCGTGACGACCTTGGTGGTGACGAATAGTACAACCCCGGTTCCTGCACCGGTATCTCAACACCAATCACCTTCGTTATGGTGGAGGACTTCTTCATCCATGCCATAACCGTCAGAGCCCAGCTGTCTGGAGGAACAAACATACTTACGAGCTCACCTCCAAGGTCGTTGATAAGCTCGTTCATGGACTCGCTGGTCCAAGCACGTCGAGGCATGCCGTGGAAGGTAAGCTTTGTTAAAAACTCAAGCTCAGAGGGCACCGAGCCCCATCCTGGGTGCCACCGATCAAAGCTCACCAGCACGCCATCGCAGAACAAACGCCGGGAAGATTCGAACACACGACTGCAGTCAAAAGTTGTCCGGAACCTGACAAAGAAATCAGCCAGTGGCGGACAGACTTCGACAAGCAAGTCACTTATTTGGATGCCGTGCACAATGCCAAGAGCTTTGACAAGGTCGTCTGGCGAGACGGGAGGCCAGTCGCCATTGATGGTTACCATCAGCACTTTGCCGGCAAACTAGTCGTCAAGCGCCGCCTTGCCACTGTTGAGCGACAGGACGCAGTGCCCGAAGGTAGGACGGACCTCAGGATCTCCGACTCGGAGATCCGCGTTGACTGGTGACATGATAGTGTGCTTGAGTACAGGGAGTACAGGAGGGGGATTTGGGGGAACTGGAGTAGGAATCGAGATTCTAGAGGTGGGGGAGGGGCGGGAGACTAGGGATGAAAAGGTAGCAAATTTCAAGCACGCGGCAATATGCTCTCGGCGCGCAAGTGCACGAAAACACCGGTGGCGCCCACATGTCAGCCTAAGAGTCCTTATTCTTTCTTTTTTGGAGAGCCCGGCCTTTTTTCAGGACTTTTGAGAGCCCGGCCTGAGAGTCATAATTGACCTGTTTGGCATTGCGTTACTACTCGGCCCATATTCAACAACACCTCACTGGCCCAAACAAGTGTACATCATCGAAAAGACACTAAGCTCAAATTATATAACTTGAAAAAAGGAGATATACTCTGAAGTCTGGAGAATGGTGATGCCCTCATTTAGCCCACCAGTAGTTTGAGATAATAAACAGTTCGAAACAACAATATATACAACATTCAAACACTGACTAGTGAGTACTACTGACATAAAGAGCAAGACATGATAGTTCATAAGAAGTCTTGCTACACCACCAAAACGCACCCATCTGCAGCGCTCAGACTCTTGTGATCCAGTCGAGAATGACATTGTAAACAGAAGCAATACATAGTAAGAGTTACATAGACGAGGATGACCAAATGACAAGGAATATGCATAACAAAAGAAAGAACTACCCATCCAGAACCAGCAGCAAAGACAACAAAGTCATTCGAAGAGATGATCCAACACCATCGTAATTTGCAGCCTGGCTTCAGTGACCAGTGATCCGGAGACACCAGTACTCCACCCTTTTGATGCAACAGCCCAATTACCTATCAACCTGAAGGCTTGAACCACATCACTGCCTGTCGTAATTGAGACATCCACGGATCAAAGTTAATCCGGATGCCTTTGTCATTCTCACCTTCTTTTGGCTGCAGGCTGTATCGTTGACAATCACGGGAGTTTGCTCCCGAACTCCTAGGGCTCGCCGTGTAGACACAGTTTTCCATAGCAAACAGAGCCTCTCTGCCATCAAGGTCCTTGCCAATGGTGATCTCCTGGTTAATTGGATAATTGAGTAGACACAGTGTGAACCAAGACTGTTTACCCGCCTCCAACTAAAAAATCCTAAAGGCCCCAACAAGCTGGTATCCTTCTCATAGACGTAACAACCACTGTCCGGATACTCACGTATTACATGGTGCTTGTATACAGTGGGGTTTTTGCAATATAACTTTTCCGGCTCATGTGTTTGAATGATCATCAGTCTTTTGCCGTCGTCTGATCGAGCAAGGAACCATTTTTGCTTCCCTGTTTTTGGCGAAGGTGGTGTGATTACAAAGGGCAATAACTGTAGGGACATTGCATCATATAAAAAAGGACAGGCATTGTTATTGTAAGATCAGCATTGTTCAGAGTATGAGTAGGATAATGCAAGAAAAAACATTGATATGTCCCTGTTGGAACTGGGAGGAAAATACAGGGAAATGTATACTGGGTTCGAAAATATAGAAGTGCCATGCATGATTATACTCATGTTATCTCGCAATCGATTCTTCACAGGAAACTACCATGTCATGCATGTTATGTAATCATGTTCTGTCCTCACAAACAAATTCTTCAAGGTAACTAACAGATCATGCATTGTTATATACTCGTGTTCTGTGGGCAAAATTTTTGTGAGGATATTATTCTAGCCATTGATTGTTGAAGGGCGAATATAGGTTTGTACACATGGTAAGCATTGCAAGATTTCACTACTTCCAAATATAGAGTTCTCCATATGCACATTTACTTCCCTAATGTATGGTTAGATGAAACCAATAGTGTGGTGCATGTTTCTACATCATTAAAATGAGGAAACTAACATGGCCATTCATACACACTCATATTTAGTAGTAGTATATAGATTACTATAAAATAAGGATAATATCCATATATTCCTAACCGTTTGATTATTCAGGGTACAAATTGGCTGTAATGACATGGTCACAATCGCATGAATTAACTCATTCCAAATATAGCTGATTTACGGCGTCTCTAATACATTGCCATAGCTCTACTCAAATTCTGCTCAAATAGGGATATGCCAATCATCACAAAAAGTTCAAACAGTGTCATGGTGTCATCATTAACATGAGATGGAAACAACTTACACGCACCGTCCCAGCAATACGTGGTGCCATCTGCTTTGTCGATCATGTAGATGATGCCATTGTGTTCAATAGCATCACAGAAGTGTGTATCAACTTTGACGATGATCCACTGCGAGCTAAGTTGTCTCCATCTAAAGAAGGCACCGGCATAAAGATAGGCGAGTCCGCGGTCGAACAAGGCAATTAGCTTGAAGTCTGCATAATTCACATGTCGTGTGAACACTTGGCAGATTACAATCTTCTGCAAAACAAGGTCCGTCCAACTGACGTGGTAATCTAGATGACTTGGACCACGATGGTAGTACTCTATATAATCCAACGGAGGAAGGATAATCTCATGGGAGGCCTGGAAGTGCACGAGCACCAACTTTTTACCGTCTTCTCTGAAGGCAGCCATCCAGTGGGAGTTCATGCCGACCCAGTACATACCTGCCAAGAAGTTTCGGGCGATGGTGATGGGATCGATGTCGAGGGAAATGATGTACGACGACCCACTACATACCTGCAAAGAAGTTTCGCCTAATGGAGATCGAATTGAAGTCGAGGGGCATCATGTACGCCTCCGTATCATGGCGAGCCAATCTCGCAAGACCAGGTAGAAGCAAGCAGGGTGTCTTGAAAAGCTTAGGCCTCGCTTCGACGATGGCCGTGTGCATGTCCCTCGAGCATGCAGCCAGCCGCAGGGCGCTCAACATATCCATACACGGACAACAGAGGTCGAGGATGTCAGTGGGGAGATTGGTCCAATCACGGCTCATATGGATGTTGCGCGGTTCGCGTTCGGCCATGGTGGAGTTTGGAAGGTGGGGTTTTTGGGGGGCTTGATTTACAGGGGAGAAGGTTGTCGGTGCTGGAGCGGCTAACGAGGGAATAGTGGTATTGGGGGAGGCGAGTGAGGCGACGGTACACTGGGGCACAGTGAGATGGAGACGGAGATGGAGAAGGAGACGAAGATGGAGTGGTGCTATGGGAGCGGAGAGGGAGACGAGGCGAGGCGCCAATGAGCTGTACAGCGCAGTGACAGACTGCACAGTGCACAGGGTGAGGCTGACTTTGGTAACCCGAACATGCCGCCTCGCCTGGACTAGTGTCAGGCGTAGGGTGTTGTCACTTCACTGTGAGGACCGGATGAATAGTATTTTGACCATCAAGTGTACCACAGTTGTACTACTACTACTACTAGTAGTAGTAACATGAGTGCTCCAGTATTGTATAGCGGAAATAGGTCTCCCGTGCTAGCATGCCTGTTCACTTCATCATTCAGGTATCATCCATATTGCGAGCAGAACCAAATTCTCATGCATGCCCAATCAACGCCCTGCCGCGATGCATGCAGTGGTCGTTGTGCTGTATCAAGGATGGCATGCAGATCCTTCCACACTTGATAAGAGGAAAACTGGAGAGGTAGAACACAGCAGCAGAGGAAGAGAATGCTGGCTAACGAGGCTGGGAGGGGATCGAGCAGGAAGTTAATGCTGCACGCCTAAAGGTTTTGGGAAAACCTGATTTTCATAAGGTGACTTATACTCACCTAAACGGAGGGAGTATTCCTTAACCAGAGAACGTTGTGTCTCCCACTCACGCGCTCAAAAAAAGCAACGACACATTTTTTTATCTGTTTGCATAGGTCCCACCTATCAGGAAGGATGAGCACGTACACAAACAGGTACGACTCATCAGTCTACCCGCATAGCCCTTTCGTTTAGTCTACCTATCCGTCTAATCAACTGCCTGCATGCCACTTCTCCCATTTACTTATCCATCGGGAACCAATTTTCCTCAGCTTCTTCACCTCCCCTTCGTCTTCATTTGCATCCAAACCTCACTGCGTTCACATTGTTTTAACCTCTTTAAATAATCATCTACTACTTCAGTTAGACTAGCCATCTAATCCTAATTCTCCAAACCATAGCCCTCCGTTCCAGCGGTTCCAGATGGCGAAAGGGATCGAGATGCAGGTTTTTGGCGTCCAACATGTCCTCGTCGAAGGCTCGATGAGCATAGTTGCCACCGTCACCGTCCACCCAAGGGTTGTTCGGCAGTGGATCAACAATGCATCCAACTCCCTCGAAAAGGTAGAGACGAGGGTCATCGGTCTCGACGTAGAGTACACAGAGCGTGCCCCTAGGAAGATCCAATGCGCTGCCGTCCTTCATCTATGCCTCGAAGATGATGTTTTGGTGTACCACATCATACACTCGCCCTCCATACCAGGTGAGCTTCACGATTTCTTGTCTCAGGAGGATGTATAATTCTGTGGGGCAACCATCGAAGGGGACAAACATAAGCTGGAGCCGTACAACCTTGATTTGAAAAGCATCGCTGACCTACAAACCAGAATCAAAATTCATATAGAAGATTGTGATAAACAGACACCATCCCTATTCGACATAGAAAATTTTGTGCTTGGTACAAATCTTCATAAGGGTGATGAGACGGTGGCATTAAGGTCGTTTGGATGGCAGAATTATCCCTTGACGTACGAGCGGATAAAATATGCTGCCCTCGATGCCCCTGTGAGTTTTGAGATAGCTGCAAGGTCCAAAGAGCTTGTTGCGAAGCCGTCTCCCACAGAAAATGAGAAGAAGAAGAAGAAGAAGAAGAAGAAGAAGAAGAAGAAGAAGAAGAAGAAGAAGAAGAAGAAGAAGAAGAAGAAGAAGAAGAAGAAGAAGAAGAAGAAGAAGAAGAAGAAGAAGAAGAAGAAGAAGAAGAAGAATAAAAGGCTGCACCAGCAGGAGGGCATTATGGATGGATGAACTATTTCATCTCTTGTAAAAAAAATTATTCCCTCTCGGTGTATATTGATATAGATGGACTATTTGATGGTGTGCATGTCTTTGGAACAGAGTAGTAGTGTGGGTCCGCTTGACTATAAGGAAATATTTATCCGCATATATAGCTTTCTCTGCTACTCCTTCCAGTGATCGGTATGCAGTGCATGTGTCCGTAGACATGACAACTTGTCCATGGAAGTTCAACTACGGTGACCATCACGTTTCGTCTCGCGATTCCCACGACTCCTCTCCAACCCACAGCACCACGTCCCCCGACATGCGCCTCACCCCTCTCGGCCGCACCGCCCCTCTGCCTTTGTGTGCATGACATGTGGGCCACCTAAAATGCGGCGAGCATCAAGTTTCTACCACAACCACACGCGATTCCCACGACGCTGCTTGAACCCATGACACCACACGTCCCTCGACCTGCGGCTCAACCCTCTTGGCCCCACTGCCCCTCTGCCTTTGGGATCATTACATGTGGACCAGTAACCTATCGGTTCCACATGTTATTGACTCAAAGGTAGGTGTAGTAAGGCGCTGAAGCTCACTCCCGACGGCCCTGAGAGGGAAATGTAACTCCTGCGCTAGGGCTTGTGGTGCTGCCACTTCACGAACTCATGCCAAACTCGATATTTGTTTCTTTACTATACATGCACGCAACGATTTAATGGACATTGTAATCTCAACATGTGATGGGGAGCTCTAAATTTTAATTTGAAACTTATAAAACGAAAAGATTCAAAACTAATAAACTGGGAGAGAGGGAGTATATCGTATGATGTGTCCCATACAAAATAAGTCCCCTGGTTTGTCACCGCGAAGATGCGGTTAGAAAGGAGCACAGCGTATTCGTACTCGTACGGCAACAAATCGGCCGCAAACAGCATGGTCCGCCTTTGACCGCCATGTGCAAGGTTCGTGCTATCTTATTCAATCTCACCGTGGTTCCATTGTACCAATTCATGTGGTGGCCCATTGCGTGGCTGATGCCAATGTTGGACAAAGGTTCTATGGGAACGGTGTCACCGTTGTAAATGTTGTGCAAATTGATGTTGGTACCCTCCCGTACATATGCAAGCCAATCTCCACTCGCACCGAGCCTAGCCTGTGAAACAGTGGGCAGGGGGAGAATTAGGAAATGGACACAGAAGTAGTCTTTAGAATGCATTTACTATGTGATCAAACTCATCTTACCTACTCATCGGAGGAAATCCGATTGCCCTTCAATGTCGGCATCTCAAGCGGCGTCAACTTGCAACTACGACCACGCCGCGCTGGAGAGACCCCCAAGGAAACATCCTCGTGCATTCCATGGAACATCAAGATGCATTTGTATGAGTAGTTTATCTTGTGAGAGAAAAGGATGAACGAGGGAAGGCCTCTACAGATAGAGATGGACACTACTACTACCAATGTGCTGACCCGTCCGTTGCAATGGATCCAAAGTAGTAGAATAATACTTGTTCACGTGCTTGAAATATAAACACTCTAGTTTTGATATACATGTGTCAGCATACATGAGAACTTGTGCATGGAAGTTGAACCACGACGACCATCACGTTTCTTGTTTCTACCACTGCCACACGCCCACACCCACACGCGATTCCCACGATGCCGCTCCAACCGACGGCACGACGTCCCCCCGACATGGACATGGATCCTCTGACGTGGCTATCACTGCCTTGCCCTACCTTTCCTTCGCTGACAGGTGGGACCCCCGCTTATGGGTCCCACATGTCAGTGATAGAATGGTATGATTGTTCGCGCCAGGGGATCCTCATCCCCCCGACGTGCCCCTCATCCCTCTCGGCCCCACCGCTCCTCTGGCTTTGTGTGCATGAAATGCGGGCCAGCTAAACTGCCACAGACACACCCGATTGGACGCGGTTTGCCTGCTTCACTGCTGTGCTTCGATCCGTACTCCCGCACAATCGAATTTTCATTCAGCGGCTGTGACACATTTCGTACCGGGCATCAATCATCAGTTGGAGTACTTATGTACTACAGGTAGTACCCGCCGGTGTGGCCATCTACGCCTCGTAACGCCCCGACGCCCAGCTGTGGCACCCTCGCCACGGCCATGCCACCACCGGCCGGTTCATCTCGAACGAGTGAGTCGCGAAGCATGCCACCACCATGAGAATGACATGTGGGCCAGCCGCATTTAAGGTCCGCATGTCATTGACTCATAGGCCGGGCACTAAGCCACTGAAGTTCAGTCGCGTGGGCCCCGAGAGGGAAATGTAATTCCTGCGGCAGGCCTTGTGGTGCTCCCGCAGTACGAGCTCATGCCAAAACTGGAATTTGCTTCTTACTACTACCAACTAGTACTAGTAAGGTACACGTGCATTGCACGCATGAGATTCTGGTGGTTTGTGCATTTTGCTTCTACATTTGAAGTTTTCTAGATTCTAACATGTGGCAAAATCTGGTGGAATGTAAGGTTAGGCAAGTTTGATTAACTTAGGTGAGTGTTTGGTTCAAGACATACCTTAGGCAAGCCACACTAAGGCCCCACATGACATACACACAAAAAATGTGGCAAGATTCCCTTCGACTTGCCAACTTGTGGCTCTCATTCTGAAGAACTAATAACTTTTCCTAAGCTTGGTTGTGGCAAAGTTAGTCATGAATTAAGTTCGGCCATTGAGTCTTCTAGATTATACATGTGGCAGAATCTCGTGGATGATATCCAACGACCAGTAGTGCTCGGATTAGCCATCTTTGTGCCGTCGGATTGGCTTCATCCAACGACCAACTTTCAAAGTTTTTCACACACTATATAAGGGGTATAGATATAGATGTGCTGGTCTGTTGCAATGGATCCAAAGTATATCTATTTAGTGGAGTGCACTCTAAACACATTATCTATTTATTTTTATCTAACCTTTGGTAGCCATGCAACCAAGCCACATAAGCTTCATGGGTGCCCCCCACATCATATTATTCATACTACGTTGATTGAAAAAAAGATAAATCACCCAAAACAAGATCTTCCCATTTTTTGTTCCTACGATGTTGTGTCGTGCACGTACCTACTAGTTGTATAGTGGTAGTACTAGTAATATAGTATTAGGAGTACAAATTGGGTACTAGTAGGAGTAGTACTAGTACGGAATGCTCCTACTCTATCAACGAGCCCCATCTGACACCAAATTTCTTGGCTTCCGTGCTGCAGCTAGATCTTCCCCTTGTTTCTGTTTTCCAACCCGGCGGCGGGCGGGGTGTCGGTTTGCTCAACGGTGGTCCCACATGAAAGTCAAAATGCTAGGCAACACACCTTCGCTAACCTATGTGTTGTGCCGGACGGGCCTTGGAGTACTCCCGATTCCCGGGCGTGTGGGGGTGTGATGCGAATGCGGTAGGCCTTTTCCTTTTATTAGTAATGTGCCCATGCATTGCGACGGATCCAAAGTAGTAGAATAGTAGTATTTGTTCACAAACTTGAAAGAAATCACTATTGTTTTGATATACTCCTAATATATTACTCCCTCCATACCTAAATATTTGTCTTTTTAGAGATTTCAAATGGACTATCACATACCGATTATATAGACATTTCTAGTGTTCCTAGCAAGATGCCCGTGCGTTGCACGAAGTTGATGGAAAAGGTAAGAACAACTTATAAATTGACGGATGGAGTACTAGTTACAGTGATGCATATAATTAAGCAAAGGGATCGCACATGTCGGTATTGATTGGAACGAGAATGCAACAGCACAATAAGAATTAAGGCCACGATGATGCGATCGCAGTGGTGGCAACAGAAGGCAAGAATAAAGATGGATCCATGAACGTACGACCTCCTCCTCCTCAACTTAGTGCGCCGGGCCACCGACCGGGAGCTAAGGAGCGGCGGCTTTTGTGGCGGGGCCGAGGTGCTTCTCAGCAAAGGCATCCAAAGGCTTCTAGCCGGTTGAGGAAGGCCAACGTCATAGTGTCCTCACTAGCCTTGTAGATACCCATGTACACGATTTACTCGTACACGTGGATGTGTAGGTCGACGAATTCTTGCAGGGCGAGGTGCCTCGCGGCGAGCGCGACCTCCAGGTGGACATTCTTCGTGGCGTCGGCGGGCAGTCGTAGGGCCACCAGTGCTTGAAAGAGGTTCCGTCCATGGAGGCCGATTAGGGTGGGAGGCAATGAGGAGCCCGGGCGCGCGGGCTGGAGGAGTACGGCGATGTCGTTCGCGAGCTTCTTGAGGACAGTCAACTTGTTGCTGGTGGTAATGATCATCTGGTCCAACTGAGAGTCGTAGTTGGCGTCGACGGCGGCCATCCACCAGCCAGTCTCCAACACCGTCTGGAGAAGATCCTCGGCGCCATGCCGCAGGCCAGTGTCATGGACCATCTGGCACAGCCGCTGGCCACTCACGCGCATCGCCGCCATGGGTCTGGAGTGAGCTCTTTTGCGCTTAGTGTAGGTGCTTAGGCAAATGCTTAGGTGCGTACGATGTGGTAGATGCATTGGAATGGAGGGGCGCCTTTATATGAGGGCAATGAGGGCAAACTGGGTTGCATTCACATCGTGCAGCCTCTTTTCCCGGACCTCCTCCCATTACTTCCCTCATGCATTAATTGAAGGAGGATGCATTGGCCGTTCAACATATCGGGAACCGCTACTCCCTCCCTCGTCTGCATTAAAGCCGTATCGAGAACTGCGCCGCCCGCTGTCAAATCGAATACTCCCTCCGTCTAGGTGAGTATTAAGTCATCTTACGAAAACCAAATACTCTCATGTTGTTTCTTATTTTTTGACATAAATAGAGGAATCAACAAATAAGATATGTGGGGCTTGTATGCTTTTAATGACTTGAGACTATCAAACATGACATGAAGTGGTCAGTTCGTTGCACAAGACAAATACAACCCACGTAAGCACACACGCATCTTATAGCATCACATCCAATGGCTATAAAAGATGAATGAGACCAAATTATATCTCATCTAGATGAGTTCTAGCAAAACTGTATTAATAATACTTAGTACTCCTGCTCCATGTATCATATATTAGTATCATGTAGTACTTTATTTATTGCCATGTATGACACATAGTACTCAACTCTCTCTCTTTCTTCATTTAATTCTATGACACCTCATCAAAATTGCTAAGGCTAGTACCATTACAACCAGCCTTAGCAAATACTAAACATTAAGTTCTCTCGTTTTCCTCTCCACCTATAGGTCACCTAGACGGAGGGAGTATACTGCGCGTACTTTTCCTGCGCGGTAGGCGGGGCAGTTCCGCCTAGTCGGTTGGACAGAGACAAGAAAAGACGAGGGAGTAGGCTGCTGCAAATGTAGGGCTGTGTGATTTGACATCGAGTTACTACTGGACAGGTGGGGCCCCGTGATTTGACTTGCCATTATCATTTTAACTGCGGTGCTACGACCGGCGTGAGTCTCCCGTTTCCTGACCACCTCCATACAGGTGCCTCTCCCAATGCTCAACCATGTAGTAGAGGCTGGCTCTTGCATGAGAGCCCGCTTCTCCACTTTTTCCTTGCCTCTCTTTCCTCCACATATGCAAAAATTCCATGTAAAGCGCACTATTGTACTTACTTGCTCCTACAGGTGCTAAGCTTGCCACATAGGCATAAAGTCTGATGTGGCAAGTTAATCAAGAAGAGAGAGACTAGTTTGGTGACCCAAGGAAGAAACGGTGCTAAGCGCCTGTACCTAGGTGAAAAGACAATTTTGAGTCTATAGCTAATTAAATGAAGCAAACTTAGCAACACCATTTCATTGGAAGAGGTCACTCCTTGGCAAATGCAATAAATACTAGTACTCCCTGTGTCCCATAATATATGAACGTTTTTGGCACTACACTAGTGTCAAAAACGTTCTTATATTATGGGATGGAGGGAGTACGAAGAAAGAGATAGAGAGGAGTAAAAAAATACACTTATAGCTAACCTTGTTGTAGTATGAGTGACTAAGTGATGACTATGTATGACATGCCAACATCAGATAGCCTAACGCACCGTGTTAAATCTCCAAGGGCGCGGCCGCGCGTGCGACGCGGTGTTCGTGGTAGGTGTGACCATGATACGGGCTGCTGGCAGCCCTTGGATCTGAGATCAAACGGTCGCATGCTAAGTTGCTGAAAATTTGCAGAAGAACCCTCCAGGATAGGATATTCACCCATAGGTCTAGAATCACGCCATGCAACCGTTCGATCTCAGATCCAAGGGCTCTCGGAAGCCTGTATCATGCGAGAATGGAAAGCCACTACCCTGCCGTTCGCATGCTGGCAGTTCGCTCCTACTCGCCCCCGCACATCCTTCAATACTACGGCGGTTTGCTCCTAGTCGTCCCGTCCATTCACATTATGGCAGTTCCACTAATCCTAACCCTCCTCCCAAATCCATGGCGTCCCGAATCTCCATGATCGGCGGTGAGTACAAGGTTAGAACCATCACCAGCGATGAGTTCGACGTCATCTACACCCCTTCTTCCACGACGGTGAAAGGATGCCTTTCTCGCTTCAGACGCATGTTCGAAGACTCAAATGATGAGTGGGTCGCTGGGCTAGATGTTGAGTACACCACAGTCCTAGGACGAGAGAAGGATCTAAAGGACGAAGAGAGGAAGAAGCCCCCAATGATCCAGGTTTGCGTGCATGACTTATGCTTGGTCTACCACATATGCCATGCCGATGTTGAATGCCTGGATTTTAAGGACTTCCTCAAGAGCAACCTAGTCAAATTCGTTAATGTAGACTTTGGTAACGACAAAGAAGTCCTGGGTCGGATAGGCCTTGTTGTAGGCAACCCCTTCGACCTCCAGAAGAATCGGCTGGTGTACTCTCGTCAGCCTTCAATGCTGACCCTTGCAGGAGCCATGGTTCATCCTTCGTACGGTAAGCTGGAGAAACCTCCATACACGTTTCATCGTTATGCATGGCAGTGGAATTTACTAGATATAGACCATATCCATTACGCTGCAATGGATGGCTACCTTTGTTTCAATATCTACAAGGGTTGGATGAAGAGCAAGAGCCAAGTGTGCGGTTCAAGCAAATAAGTATTGGCCAAGAGGAAGAGGGACAAGGACGAAGTCGAGGACGTGGACGAGGACTCCGAGTAAGGTGGCAGTGTCGTTGCTCATGGTGGTTCTAATGCAGTGTCTATCGGAATAGTTGTAAATTTTAATTAATTTCAGGTGTGCTTAATTTAATTTGAGGGGTGTGTTGTGCTGAGCCCCTAGCAGAACTATGTTATGTTTCTTCTCGTTACTTTAACTCTTCAGTACATACATACTAGTATTTCTTACATTTCATCTTTTAGTTGGTATAGTACTACCACTTGTTTCTTCCCATTATATACGTACAATATATATGGCCAACATCATATAGCCAGCAGTTTAGTTGTCAAAGAATTTCAGGGTGCTTAGTTTTGTCAAAGAATTCTAGGGTGCTTAGTTTTATTTGAGGGGTGGGTTGTGCACTTATGCTGGACACCATTATTGTGATAAGCCTTTTTAATAGTACTATATGCATAATTTGGCGACGAGCACTCTCTATATGTACCACCTTTTTTTAATTTCAAGTTTTGCTCCATGGTGCAACCCATGGATACTGTACTACTGTACAAAAGTGGAGTATATACACTTTTTAAAAGGCTAGAGGGCGGGGCAGTCTAGCTCGGTCGGTTTCACGAGAGGCAAGGGCCCTTGTGATTTGACGGTTCATTACTGCTGCCAAACCGAATAGTACTGCGCCGCCCGCTACATGCCCGGCACCTCCATTAAACCCCTCCATTGAACCTGCATGCAAACCGAGAATCCTACTCTCGCCACACGTCCGTTCATGAGCGGGCCGGAATTAAACGCAACACCGGCCAAGCTCCTCCCGTCCGCCCACAGTTTAAACGAGGCCAGACGCCGGCCAAGCTCCTACCGTCCGCCCTCTATTTACACGAGGCCAGACAGACATCGGGCAAGAATCGCACCCCTCCGCCGCTCCCCCATCTCCTCCTTCACCATTTTCTCCACTCTTCTGATGGCTTCCGATAAGCCGTTCTCCGGCATATTACCCGGCTGGGTGGCCCGTCGAGCCCTCCGGATACGGGCGAGGCCGCTCGGTGCTTCACCAACATCGCTTGGCCCGCCAGAGGTAGTTGCCGCCCCAAGCAGGCGCGTGGTTCAGCAACTCGCCGCTCCAGTTCAGCTCGATGAGGAGTGGCGAGTTACTCCACGCCGGCACGGCAGCGAGCACGCCGGTACGGGCGCCATCGCTGCCGCGTCGTACCGCGCCACCAGTGTCTGCGGTGGCCGCGCGCTTCCGTGTCTATGGGCGCGCCTCCAGCGCCATGCAGGCAGAGACAAAAGCCGGGTGCATGGAGAGCGACGTGTCGGTGGCCAGCTTCTCCGTGTCCGCCGCCATCATCGAGGAGAAGTAGAACATGGGAGGCCGCCACCACTTGGGACCCATGAAGGCCACCGCCGAGGCGACGACTGCGGATTCAGGTGGTTTCTTTGCTACTTCGTCTCTTCCGAGGACCTTCGTCGACCCCGCAACTGTCTGACGGACATGAGGAAGACAAAGGGATCCGCGGGCGGCCATTCAGAACTAAAATAAGTCTAGATACATCCATTTCTGGGACAAGTATTTCCGGATGGAGGGAGTATTAATTATACACGAGAGCCGGATTGGCACCTCTTAGTTCATGTAAATGTAATGAAATCCATCATGTTTATATGAAGATCCGGCTTTTGTATACGAATCCTTCATGCTTATATGAAATCAGTCCATGTTTGCACGGATTTCATCTGGTTGGTTAGAGTTGTAAAAATGTATGCCGCTCACGTTTGATGTTGTCCTCCGTGGAAGGAAGCGGGAGGAAATTTGCCGGCTGCCGTTGGAGATGCTCTTTATGCTGGAAATAATAGAGTGACATCCAATCCATTTGAGTTATTTGCCTGTATGATTGTCCCTCTATAAAAAGTTAATTGCATGTACAGTGTACACGTGAGTTGCAGGGTGGCTACAGCTTCGTACAGAAAGTTAAAAAGAAACAAATTCATCCTTAATCTTGTATTCTAAGTACTTTGTGGGTTCCACTGTTAGTACAGTAGAAAAAGAAGTATATATTAAATAATTAGAGTAATATATAATATAAAAATCTAAAGTTAAAAGACAGAATTCGAACTCATGTCATCGCGTTGCCAGCATCCGGCGCTAACCAGCCCAACACATTTTTGTTATAGACCATGCTGGAGATATATCTCCATGTCTACTCTTATACTCCATACGTTCCTAAATATTTGTCTTTTTCAGATTTCAAATGGACTACCACATACGGATGTGTATGTAGACATATTTTAGAGTGTAGATTCACTCATTTTGCTCCGTATGTCTTTTCAGGAAGGGGTCAGATTTGTCCTTGATTTATTTATGAGGTATCCAGATGGCACTGCACCGCCAAGAAAAGAGGGTAACATCAAAATTATGGACTACTTTTTTGAGTATGTTGGTAAGGTCCAGTCATAGTCACTTGTTGAAATCTCTAAAAAGACAAATACTCCCTCCGTCCGGAAACACTTGTCATCAAAATGGATAAAAGGAAATGTATCTAGACATATTTTAGTTTTAGATACATCTCTTTTTATCCATTTTGATGACAAGTATTTTCGGACGGAGGGAGTAGAATACAGAGTTGGTGATGATGGTGTGCGTGCCATCCTACAATATAGACCGTCGTATTTATATCTAACGGATAGGAAAGAAACTATGGCAATTTTGCAAAAATATACCCACACATCTCTCCACATTCGCAAATAAGGCCTTCCCTTGTTCAGCCTTTTCTATCACAAGATAAACTATTCATACAAATGCATCTTGATGTTCCATGCAATGCACGGGCAGCTAGCTAATTTCTTTTAAAATAGTTGCTGCAATAATTGGGTTGAAGGGATATATTTTATGTCTGCCCCGAATGATTTCAGATTCACTAGTAGTAACAAAGAAAAGGTTGCCTTGTTAATTAACAGAAAACAGGGTGAAAACTATCACATGAGTCCGGTAAAAACAAGGCACACTGGGTTCAGCGTCATCGTCACTACAGTTGTGCGCGCGAGAGAAATCTACATATCGAGGGGGCTACCGAGCGAGGCACCGAGACACAATGTTTGAGAGAGAAACCAATTGACAGATTATGATCACATCGAGTTGTCACCCTTCTGCTGTCATTGTTGGGGGGGGGAGAGAAAGACGTATCGAGAGTGTGCGCGGTAGACATAGAGGCACAACTAGCGCGCGCGCGCGTGTGTGTGTGTGTATGTGTGTGTGTGTGTGTGTGTGTGTTTGAAAGAGGAGTAGATAGATTATTACCAAGATCGATGTGCCACCCTACTCCTTCGGAGCTGGGTAGTGTGTGTGTGTATGTTTGAGAGAGAAGCTAGTTGATAGATTAGTATCAAGATCGAGGTGTCACCCTACTCCTTCGGTGTTGGGAAGTGTGGGTGTGTGGGTGTGTGTGTGCGGGCCCAGGGGGAAGTGACACTCACATATCTCTACTCTTATAAAAAATAGAGTTGGTGATGATGGTGTTCCTGCCATCCTGCAATATAGGCCATCCGATTTATATTCGATGGATAGGAAGGAAACTACGGCAATTTTGCAAAAAGATACCCACACCCCTCTCCGCATTTGCAAATAAGGCATTCGCTCGTTCATCTTTT
>NC_057798.1:46209217-46214134 GCF_018294505.1 Triticum aestivum | reverse complement strand
GTGTGAGAGAGATTGCACAATTCATTCACGTATCACTATCTAGCGATCGTGGATGTGCATCGCTTGAACATAAGTCAATATCTACTTTGTATCGTGGCCAAAGGTACAATATCGATTCAACGCTATAAAGATTGGACACTCACATATCACATTTTTTCTATTTAAATAAACCTTTTTAGTTGTGCATGCCAAAGTTACAGTGATGTTTCTTCAAACAACCAATGTAGCTATCATGTACATGCACCATTGTTACTCTTGCATTCAAATTCATTAGTCTTGGATGATTTAAGTTTCTATTTTGAAGTAATATATGTAATATTCATATATGAATTCAACGGGTACGCAATTTATGAAATGGAGGCTATGTAATCATATGAGGTAACACTTTTAAGTAGCGGACTACAATATCCATTTCTTTTTGTGTGCCTCTACACTAACACGTCAATGCATTATGTTTAAAGTAAATAACCAATGGCACTAAATTATCTATTTACACGAGAAATACATAGGCTGAGCGTTTGATCCCTCTTTTTGTGAACGTGCCACTACACCTGTACCATTGGCCGCACCCGTGTGAACGTCCAAGTTATCGGCGCATCATCTTGAGTTATTGTCTTTTTTTCTGGGGTGGACTTCACACCAGTTATTAACTGCTGACGTGTGCCCCGTGCACACAGTCTAGCATGACCTTCCCGCTAGCACGGTCCAAAATTAGTTGAAACTTGATACGAACGATCCCGCGGGCGGCAAAATTTCCCGCCTACTTCTAAAATTTCCGCCACCTTAGTCTTTAGCATGCGAAATCCCCCTTTTGTCCTTGGTGCACGGGGACCAACAGTTACAATACCGCCCTCACCTACATGATAGGTCGGGGCTGCTTTGGTAACTTCCGATTCCCCCACTGCACGGCACCCCCATTTCCTCTCCCCCTCCCGCAAAAACGACTAACTAGTAACTCCATAGCACCAGAGCATCTTACATCACGCCGTCCGTACTTCATCGCCCTTTCTCCCCTCCCCTCTCGAAACCCTAAACTGCTCATCCACCGACGTACCATAGCCCATTCACTGCCAGTGGCGTCCACCTCGCCGGATCTGCTTCTGCAACCGCATCTACCCCTCCCACCTCCCCTAGAAACAAGTAGATTGCTCATCCACCACTGTACCACAGCCAATTTAGCGTCGGCCTTGTCCATGGCGCCAGATCTGCTTCGTCAGTACTCTCATCAACTGCCGCGCATCTGCAGCGGCTCATTCGTACTCCCCACCGGAGACGCTTCGTCCACACCCCGAGGAGCCGCCCCACCGACGCCCCCGTCGATGGCCTCTGATCCTCTTTGCCGACACCTTCCTCAACCCTACCGAAGCTGCTTCGCCGACACCTTCCTCAACCCTACCGGAGCCGCTTCGCCGACACCATCGTCAACCCTACCGGAGTAGCTTCGCCTATACCATTCTCAACCCTACCAGGGCCGCTTTGCCAACTCAAAAGTCCACGGCCTCAGATCCGCTTCCTAGCACCCTCATCCAACCTACCGGAGCAGCTTCTGACGCCGCGTCCACGGCCGCAGATCCGCATCGTCGACACCATCCTTAACCCAACCACCAGAGCAACTTCTGACGCCCCGTCCATGGCCGTAGATCCGCATCGTCGACATCATCCTTAACCCAACCACCGGAGCAGCTTCTGACGCCCCGTCGACGGCGGCAGATACGCGTCGTCGACACCATCCTTAACCCAACCACTGGAGCAGCTTCACCTACGCCCTCGTCCACGACCACAGATCCGCTTCGCCCACACCGCAGTCCACCCTACTGGAGCCGTTCCACAAACACCCTACTCGACGGTTCTAGATCTCCTTACCGGACCCTAATAGCTAGCGTAGCGTCATCACCCTTGACGTTTCCAACCTGATTCCCACCATCTGGAGAGATGCCAAGCACCCGCCACGGCCTAGGTACTTGTCACCTTTAAACCCGTCCAGCATCACCTGCCCGATGTACTTCAAATATACTAATCGGTCACTGTTACCTGTTATGCAGCTGGCAAAAACTACAAGGACGATGTTTCTTATGGATCTAACAGCTTGGCCAACCAAGATCCTAGACTGAGGCATTGCTATGATCTTGTAAGTGCGTCTCTCTCTCTCTCTTGTATTGTTCTGTGCCTGCCAGCGTGCTTTGCTTGGATTTTCGACCAGTAATCCCTTTGTGCAGACAATGATTTCTACTACTGGCTGCTAAATTAGATATGTAGATGTCATACATGATACTACCTCGTACCTCCGTTCCTAAATATAAGTATTTCTGGAGATTCGACTATAGGCTACATACGGAGCAAAATGAGTGAATCTACACTCAAAAATGCATCTATATACATCTGTATGTGGTCCATACTGGAATCTCTACAAAGACATATATTTAGGAACAGGGGCAGTACATTACACAATATCGTAAGTGGCATGTAGGAATTCCAGTGCACTACATTAGGCTCCCTTAGAGTGCCTACTAGTCCCATACAGAGTCATGGCTAGTTTATGGTACGCACACAATCGTTAATTGGTGGTTTAAATATGCGCAAGGGATATTTAATGTAATATCATGTAGAGATGTCTGAAATTAGCCGTATCAACTTGCAGATAGGGTTATACAATGAAAAAGTACAAGATGTATGTGGAAATTTCATGGAACATTGCAAAAAAAGGAGAGGCAGCGGTGAGCCTATACAGTGTGCTATGGTACGTCACTCCTCCATTGCAATCATTGTGACATGTTACTTGTATGCCAGTTCTATTAGCCAAGTTTCTTAGGGATAGTTATTACGAGTTATCCTAAGAAAATAAGCACCTATGAATATAAGGTCCATGTAATAATCCAACCAGTTCTTTTCATTGTGTTTTCAACTTATCTTTAGTATGATCAGTGGAAAGTATAGATTGCATTATATTTTTTTTATTTGGCTACCCATATGGAAATTAATTTGACTTGCAAACATCACAAATTGGACCCAGTGCAGTAATTAATATGATAGGAAAACATACCATCAATATTTGCTCAAAATGCAAATACAAAGATACCATCTACTTGGCACAATCTACTTTGGTCAATGTTTTCCATAGAGATCCCATTGCCTAATTTAAACGAAGAACACATGACCCACATTTAAATGAAGAACAATTATTTATTGAAATTCGATGGTCCAAGTGGCTGGTTATTATCATATAGCAGCACCACCTGAAATCATCGTATAGCAGTAGCAGCAGCTCATAGCAACTCATCATACAGCAGCAGCTGTCTGCAATTCATTATATACCCGCAGCAGCTCATAACAATTCATCATATAGCAGCAGCAGGAGCAGCTCATAGCAATTCATCATATAGTAGCAGCAGGAGCAGCTCATAGCAATTCATCATATAGCAGCAGCAGGAGCAACTTATAGCAACTCATCATATAGCAGCAGCAACAGCTCATAGCAATTCATCATATAGCACCAGCAGCAGCTCATAGCAATTTATCATATAGCAGCAGCAGCTCATAGCAATTCATCATATAGCAGCAACTCATAGCAAATCATCATATAGCAGCAGCAGGAGCAGCTCATAGCAATGCATCATATAGCAGCAGCAGAAGTAGGTCGTAGCAATTCATCGTATAGTGGATTAGAATGAAAATTTGGCAAAAAATCAGAGGAGATCCTCACCTTGTTGGATGAGCTCATCCTTCAAAGCACCTCAAGGCCATGGCCTGGGAGGAGGGGAGGGGGAATAAGGTGCCTTCTTCCGCAGTGTGGCATCAGCCGTAGTTGTGCAACGCCCGCCGGAGTAATGCATTGGACGAACCACAGTGGAGCAGCTACTGGAGACCATGAGAATGAGGGGTGGCGCCAGAGGGAGGAGCAGCCAGGGAGATTTGCCCCTACCCGACGGCCATGTAGCCTAGCTGGACATAGCATCATCGAGGACCAGGCCAGATGGGACCAGTGGCGATGGCTCGCTGGAGGAACCTAGTGCTGCAGGCAGGGGATCGAGGTAGAGGGAAAGCGGAGAGGAGATGCAAGCGGGCAGGGCAATGAACGCTTGCGTGTTTGTTTTGACTTGAGGGTTGATACGTCTATTTTGCATCATGCTTTTATATCAATATTTATTGCATTATGGGCTGTTATTACACATTATATCTCAATACTGATGGCTATTCTCTCTCATTTTACAAGGTTTACCATGAAGAGGGGGAATGCCGACAGCTGGAATTCTGGCTGGAAAAGGAGCAAACATTGGAAACCTATTCTGCACTGCTCCAAAAATCCTAAAACTCCACGAAACATGTTTTTGGAATTAATAAGAATTATTGGGGGAAAGAAATACATCAGGGGACCCATACCCTGTCCAGGAGGGTGGGGGCGCCCCCCCCCCCCGACTGGCGCGCCCCCTGTCTCCTGGGCCCCCTGGTGGGCCTCCGGTGTCCATCTTCTGCTATATGAGAGCTTTTACCCTGGAAAAATTCATGGGCAAGCTTACGGGACGAAACTCCGCCGCCACGAGGCGAAACCTTGGCGGAACCAATATAGGGCTCCGGCGGAGCTGTTCTGCCGGGGACACATCCATCCAGGAGGGGGAAATCATCACCAAGGATCCTCTCATCGGGAGGGGTTCAATCTCCATCAACATCTTCACCAGCACCATCTCCTCTCAAAACCCTAGTTCATCTCTTGTATCCAATCTTGGTGATACATGACATTCTTCGGACCGTCCATGACGGAAAAAACCATGGTAGAAGCAAGGTTGAGGAAAATTTCGGGGAGTTCCCGGTTACGGTGGGGTCGGGGTCTGATGCGCGTTTCTCTCGTACATGTACGCGCGTGTGTGCGAGGCATTGGCTCTAACTGAACCCGAGCGAGGAGTTGGGCTTTAACTGAACCCG
>NC_057798.1:46205757-46207503 GCF_018294505.1 Triticum aestivum | reverse complement strand
GACCAGGTGGGTCCCGACTGTCAGGCACTTCCTTGCCTACGAAGATGTAGCTGGTGGGTCCCAGTAGTCAGGGGGGCGAATCGTTTTTTTGCCCAGACGCACTTCCTTGCGTGCGAAGATGTAGCTGGTGGGTCCCAGAAGTCAGGGGGGCGAATCGTTTTGTTTTTTTGCCCGGGCGCACTTCCTTGCGTTTGAAGGTGTAGCTGGTGGGTCCCAGCAGTAAGTGGGAAACATTTTTTTTTTGCAAAATACGATGGCCCGTCCGGTGGGTCCCTGCTGTCAGGTGGAGGAATCATTATTTTCCGTGTAATAAGGAGGCGGTTCCTTGCTGCGGCCGTGGACCCAGCTGTCAGCCTCTCCACGTACAGTCCACGTCTGATGGAAGTCGTTCCTTAACCATGTTGACCATGCCGCGCCAAGAGCACCACGGCGGTGGACGACGGCGAGGCCTAGGAAGGGGACAACTCGGAGCTGGGGAAGACGCGGCAGTGAAAGCCCGCATGGAGACGAGTACGAGGGTTCACAGGTTCAGCTGCGGTGTGAGGCTGCTGTCGCCGCAGGGCCTAACCAGCAGAAGGAATAGTAGGGGGCAGTGAGGCCTCCGCGGCAGCACAGCTGGCCACGGGAGGCAGGAGCATGCGGCACAACTGGTGCTGCTTTGGGCGGCTGGAGGTTGAAGAAGCACTACCGCCGTTGGATGGACATTGTATGGTCACTGGAGCTAGAATCGTTCATATTGACTAAAGTTGACAAAGGCCCCCGCCCCAGTCAACTTAGTAGGCCCACAAAGTCAGCCTCCCACCATGGTGGGTCCCAGCTAGTAGGGGGAGTATTCATTTTTTTGTGCATAATAAGGAGGCACATTCGGTGGGTCTGAGATGACAGCGGGGGGAATGGTTTTTTCGCGAAATACGGTGGCCTGTCCGGTGGGTCCCAGCAGTCAGGGGGAAACATTTTTTTCGCGAAATAAGGTGGCCGTCCGGTGGGTCCCTGCTGTCAGGTGGAGGAATAATTATTTTACGTGTAATAAGGAGGCACTTCCTTGCGGCCGCCTGGACCCAGCTGTCAGCCTCTCCACGTACAGTACTCTTCCGATGGAAGTCGGTCGTTGACCATGTTGACCACGCCGCGCCGAGAGCACCAGGGCGGTCGACGATGGCGAGGCCTAGGAAGGGGACGACGCGGAGCCGGGGAAGATGCAGCAGTGGAAGCCCGCGCGAAGAGGGGTACGAGGGTTCACTGGTTCGGCTGCGGTGTGAGGCAGTCGTCGCCGCAGAATAACAGGGGATGTGGGTGAGTAGAGGGATGGCCTGGCCAGTGGTGGGAGTAGTACGGGGCGGTGAGGCCTCCGCGGCATCACAGCCAGCCACGGGAGGCAGGATTACGCGGACCGGCGCTGCTTTGGGCGGATGGAGCAAGAAGACGAGAGGTTGAAGAAGCACTACGAGCATTGGATGCCCATCGTACGATCACTGCAGCTAGAATCGTTTATATTGACTAAGTTGACAAAGCCCTTGGCACGCGTCAACTTAGTAGGCCCACAGCTCGGATTTGGCAGAGAACATATAGCCCATTTACGATTTGTAAGAATGTACGTCACATTTTTTAATTCTAATGGAATTTACTACAGCCCATATACAGTTTGTTAAAAGTACAACCCAACTTCTAGCTAGGACAATGATTAATAATTTCAAACAACTGCTCAAAACAGAATGAAAAAAAATCCGCACATTTTGATGGGATCCG
>NC_057798.1:46159561-46204825 GCF_018294505.1 Triticum aestivum | reverse complement strand
TCAAATTAGAGCACATCCAGGCAACCAGCCCTACCTCTTCTCCCAAATAAGCAGTGGCCTCCGCTGCGCGATGGAGTAGGCCCTGTGCCATCCATCATTCCGAGCAACACGGGGAAAGTCTAACGTTGACTCCTGTAATGGACGTCGTCGACGGACCCTGGCACCAGCGGCGGCGGCAGGACTTCGATTGATGGATTGATCACTTCTTCGACATGCATGAACACTCGATACAGGTACATCCCTAACATGGTCCGTGACGACCTTGGTGGTGACGAATAGTACAACCCCGGTTCCTGCACCGGTATCTCAACACCAATCACCTTCGTTATGGTGGAGGACTTCTTCATCCATGCCATAACCGTCAGAGCCCAGCTGTCTGGAGGAACAAACATACTTACGAGCTCACCTCCAAGGTCGTTGATAAGCTCGTTCATGGACTCGCTGGTCCAAGCACGTCGAGGCATGCCGTGGAAGGTAAGCTTTGTTAAAAACTCAAGCTCAGAGGGCACCGAGCCCCATCCTGGGTGCCACCGATCAAAGCTCACCAGCACGCCATCGCAGAACAAACGCCGGGAAGATTCGAACACACGACTGCAGTCAAAAGTTGTCCGGAACCTGACAAAGAAATCAGCCAGTGGCGGACAGACTTCGACAAGCAAGTCACTTATTTGGATGCCGTGCACAATGCCAAGAGCTTTGACAAGGTCGTCTGGCGAGACGGGAGGCCAGTCGCCATTGATGGTTACCATCAGCACTTTGCCGGCAAACTAGTCGTCAAGCGCCGCCTTGCCACTGTTGAGCGACAGGACGCAGTGCCCGAAGGTAGGACGGACCTCAGGATCTCCGACTCGGAGATCCGCGTTGACTGGTGACATGATAGTGTGCTTGAGTACAGGGAGTACAGGAGGGGGATTTGGGGGAACTGGAGTAGGAATCGAGATTCTAGAGGTGGGGGAGGGGCGGGAGACTAGGGATGAAAAGGTAGCAAATTTCAAGCACGCGGCAATATGCTCTCGGCGCGCAAGTGCACGAAAACACCGGTGGCGCCCACATGTCAGCCTAAGAGTCCTTATTCTTTCTTTTTTGGAGAGCCCGGCCTTTTTTCAGGACTTTTGAGAGCCCGGCCTGAGAGTCATAATTGACCTGTTTGGCATTGCGTTACTACTCGGCCCATATTCAACAACACCTCACTGGCCCAAACAAGTGTACATCATCGAAAAGACACTAAGCTCAAATTATATAACTTGAAAAAAGGAGATATACTCTGAAGTCTGGAGAATGGTGATGCCCTCATTTAGCCCACCAGTAGTTTGAGATAATAAACAGTTCGAAACAACAATATATACAACATTCAAACACTGACTAGTGAGTACTACTGACATAAAGAGCAAGACATGATAGTTCATAAGAAGTCTTGCTACACCACCAAAACGCACCCATCTGCAGCGCTCAGACTCTTGTGATCCAGTCGAGAATGACATTGTAAACAGAAGCAATACATAGTAAGAGTTACATAGACGAGGATGACCAAATGACAAGGAATATGCATAACAAAAGAAAGAACTACCCATCCAGAACCAGCAGCAAAGACAACAAAGTCATTCGAAGAGATGATCCAACACCATCGTAATTTGCAGCCTGGCTTCAGTGACCAGTGATCCGGAGACACCAGTACTCCACCCTTTTGATGCAACAGCCCAATTACCTATCAACCTGAAGGCTTGAACCACATCACTGCCTGTCGTAATTGAGACATCCACGGATCAAAGTTAATCCGGATGCCTTTGTCATTCTCACCTTCTTTTGGCTGCAGGCTGTATCGTTGACAATCACGGGAGTTTGCTCCCGAACTCCTAGGGCTCGCCGTGTAGACACAGTTTTCCATAGCAAACAGAGCCTCTCTGCCATCAAGGTCCTTGCCAATGGTGATCTCCTGGTTAATTGGATAATTGAGTAGACACAGTGTGAACCAAGACTGTTTACCCGCCTCCAACTAAAAAATCCTAAAGGCCCCAACAAGCTGGTATCCTTCTCATAGACGTAACAACCACTGTCCGGATACTCACGTATTACATGGTGCTTGTATACAGTGGGGTTTTTGCAATATAACTTTTCCGGCTCATGTGTTTGAATGATCATCAGTCTTTTGCCGTCGTCTGATCGAGCAAGGAACCATTTTTGCTTCCCTGTTTTTGGCGAAGGTGGTGTGATTACAAAGGGCAATAACTGTAGGGACATTGCATCATATAAAAAAGGACAGGCATTGTTATTGTAAGATCAGCATTGTTCAGAGTATGAGTAGGATAATGCAAGAAAAAACATTGATATGTCCCTGTTGGAACTGGGAGGAAAATACAGGGAAATGTATACTGGGTTCGAAAATATAGAAGTGCCATGCATGATTATACTCATGTTATCTCGCAATCGATTCTTCACAGGAAACTACCATGTCATGCATGTTATGTAATCATGTTCTGTCCTCACAAACAAATTCTTCAAGGTAACTAACAGATCATGCATTGTTATATACTCGTGTTCTGTGGGCAAAATTTTTGTGAGGATATTATTCTAGCCATTGATTGTTGAAGGGCGAATATAGGTTTGTACACATGGTAAGCATTGCAAGATTTCACTACTTCCAAATATAGAGTTCTCCATATGCACATTTACTTCCCTAATGTATGGTTAGATGAAACCAATAGTGTGGTGCATGTTTCTACATCATTAAAATGAGGAAACTAACATGGCCATTCATACACACTCATATTTAGTAGTAGTATATAGATTACTATAAAATAAGGATAATATCCATATATTCCTAACCGTTTGATTATTCAGGGTACAAATTGGCTGTAATGACATGGTCACAATCGCATGAATTAACTCATTCCAAATATAGCTGATTTACGGCGTCTCTAATACATTGCCATAGCTCTACTCAAATTCTGCTCAAATAGGGATATGCCAATCATCACAAAAAGTTCAAACAGTGTCATGGTGTCATCATTAACATGAGATGGAAACAACTTACACGCACCGTCCCAGCAATACGTGGTGCCATCTGCTTTGTCGATCATGTAGATGATGCCATTGTGTTCAATAGCATCACAGAAGTGTGTATCAACTTTGACGATGATCCACTGCGAGCTAAGTTGTCTCCATCTAAAGAAGGCACCGGCATAAAGATAGGCGAGTCCGCGGTCGAACAAGGCAATTAGCTTGAAGTCTGCATAATTCACATGTCGTGTGAACACTTGGCAGATTACAATCTTCTGCAAAACAAGGTCCGTCCAACTGACGTGGTAATCTAGATGACTTGGACCACGATGGTAGTACTCTATATAATCCAACGGAGGAAGGATAATCTCATGGGAGGCCTGGAAGTGCACGAGCACCAACTTTTTACCGTCTTCTCTGAAGGCAGCCATCCAGTGGGAGTTCATGCCGACCCAGTACATACCTGCCAAGAAGTTTCGGGCGATGGTGATGGGATCGATGTCGAGGGAAATGATGTACGGCGACCCACTACATACCTGCAAAGAAGTTTCGCCTAATGGAGATCGAATTGAAGTCGAGGGGCATCATGTACGCCTCCGTATCATGGCGAGCCAATCTCGCAAGACCAGGTAGAAGCAAGCAGGGTGTCTTGAAAAGCTTAGGCCTCGCTTCGACGATGGCCGTGTGCATGTCCCTCGAGCATGCAGCCAGCCGCAGGGCGCTCAACATATCCATACACGAACAACAGAGGTCGAGGATGTCAGTGGGGAGATTGCTCCAATCACGGCTCATATGGATGTTGCGCGGTTCGCGTTCGGCCATGGTGGAGTTTGGAAGGTGGGGGTTTTGGGGGGCTTGATTTACAGGGGAGAAGGTTGTCGGTGCTGGAGCGGCTAACGAGGGAATAGTGGTATTGGGGGAGGCGAGTGAGGCGACGGTACACTGGGGCACAGTGAGATGGAGACGGAGATGGAGAAGGAGACGAAGATGGAGTGGTGCTATGGGAGCGGAGAGGGAGACGAGGCGAGGCGCCAATGAGCTGTACAGCGCAGTGACAGACTGCACAGTGCACAGGGTGAGGCTGACTTTGGTAACCCGAACATGCCGCCTCGCCTGGACTAGTGTCAGGCGTAGGGTGTTGTCACTTCACTGTGAGGACCGGATGAATAGTATTTTGACCATCAAGTGTACCACAGTTGTACTACTACTACTACTAGTAGTAGTAACATGAGTGCTCCAGTATTGTATAGCGGAAATAGGTCTCCCGTGCTAGCATGCCTGTTCACTTCATCATTCAGGTATCATCCATATTGCGAGCAGAACCAAATTCTCATGCATGCCCAATCAACGCCCTGCCGCGATGCATGCAGTGGTCGTTGTGCTGTATCAAGGATGGCATGCAGATCCTTCCACACTTGATAAGAGGAAAACTGGAGAGGTAGAACACAGCAGCAGAGGAAGAGAATGCTGGCTAACGAGGCTGGGAGGGGATCGAGCAGGAAGTTAATGCTGCACGCCTAAAGGTTTTGGGAAAACCTGATTTTCATAAGGTGACTTATACTCACCTAAACGGAGGGAGTATTCCTTAACCAGAGAACGTTGTGTCTCCCACTCACGCGCTCAAAAAAAGCAACGACACATTTTTTTATCTGTTTGCATAGGTCCCACCTATCAGGAAGGATGAGCACGTACACAAACAGGTACGACTCATCAGTCTACCCGCATAGCCCTTTCGTTTAGTCTACCTATCCGTCTAATCAACTGCCTGCATGCCACTTCTCCCATTTACTTATCCATCGGGAACCAATTTTCCTCAGCTTCTTCACCTCCCCTTCGTCTTCATTTGCATCCAAACCTCACTGCGTTCACATTGTTTTAACCTCTTTAAATAATCATCTACTACTTCAGTTAGACTAGCCATCTAATCCTAATTCTCCAAACCATAGCCCTCCGTTCCAGCGGTTCCAGATGGCGAAAGGGATCGAGATGCAGGTTTTTGGCGTCCAACATGTCCTCGTCGAAGGCTCGATGAGCATAGTTGCCACCGTCACCGTCCACCCAAGGGTTGTTCGGCAGTGGATCAACAATGCATCCAACTCCCTCGAAAAGGTAGAGACGAGGGTCATCGGTCTCGACGTAGAGTACACAGAGCGTGCCCCTAGGAAGATCCAATGTGCTGCCGTCCTTCATCTATGCCTCGAAGATGATGTTTTGGTGTACCACATCATACACTCGCCCTCCATACCAGGTGAGCTTCACGATTTCTTGTCTCAGGAGGATGTATAATTCTGTGGGGCAACCATCGAAGGGGACAAACATAAGCTGGAGCCGTACAACCTTGATTTGAAAAGCATCGCTGACCTACAAACCAGAATCAAAATTCCTATAGAAGATTGTGATAAACAGACACCATCCCTATTCGACATAGAAAATTTTGTGCTTGGTACAAATCTTCATAAGGGTGATGAGACGGTGGCATTAAGGTCGTTTGGATGGGAGAATTATCCCTTGACGTACGAGCGGATAAAATATGCTGCCCTCGATGCCCCTGTGAGTTTTGAGATAGCTGCAAGGTCCAAAGAGCTTGTTGCGAAGCCGTCTCCCACAGAAAATGAGAAGAAGAAGAAGAAGAAGAAGAAGAAGAAGAAGAAGAAGAAGAAGAAGAAGAAGAAGAAGAAGAAGAAGAAGAAGAAGAAGAAGAAGAAGAAGAAGAATAAAAGGCTGCACCAGCAGGAGGGCATTATGGATGGATGAACTATTTCATCTCTTGTAAAAAAAATTATTCCCTCTCGGTGTATATTGATATAGATGGACTATTTGATGGTGTGCATGTCTTTGGAACAGAGTAGTAGTGTGGGTCCGCTTGACTATAAGGAAATATTTATCCGCATATATAGCTTTCTCTGCTACTCCTTCCAGTGATCGGTATGCAGTGCATGTGTCCGTAGACATGACAACTTGTCCATGGAAGTTCAACTACGGTGACCATCACGTTTCGTCTCGCGATTCCCACGACTCCTCTCCAACCCACAGCACCACGTCCCCCGACATGCGCCTCACCCCTCTCGGCCGCACCGCCCCTCTGCCTTTGTGTGCATGACATGTGGGCCACCTAAAATGCGGCGAGCATCAAGTTTCTACCACAACCACACGCGATTCCCACGACGCTGCTTGAACCCATGACACCACACGTCCCTCGACCTGCGGCTCAACCCTCTTGGCCCCACTGCCCCTCTGCCTTTGGGATCATTACATGTGGACCAGTAACCTATCGGTTCCACATGTTATTGACTCAAAGGTAGGTGTAGTAAGGCGCTGAAGCTCACTCCCGACGGCCCTGAGAGGGAAATGTAACTCCTGCGCTAGGGCTTGTGGTGCTGCCACTTCACGAACTCATGCCAAACTCGATATTTGTTTCTTTACTATACATGCACGCAACGATTTAATGGACATTGTAATCTCAACATGTGATGGGGAGCTCTAAATTTTAATTTGAAACTTATAAAACGAAAAGATTCAAAACTAATAAACTGGGAGAGAGGGAGTATATCGTATGATGTGTCCCATACAAAATAAGTCCCCTGGTTTGTCACCGCGAAGATGCGGTTAGAAAGGAGCACAGCGTATTCGTACTCGTACGGCAACAAATCGGCCGCAAACAGCATGGTCCGCCTTTGACCGCCATGTGCAAGGTTCGTGCTATCTTATTCAATCTCACCGTGGTTCCATTGTACCAATTCATGTGGTGGCCCATTGCGTGGCTGATGCCAATGTTGGACAAAGGTTCTATGGGAACGGTGTCACCGTTGTAAATGTTGTGCAAATTGATGTTGGTACCCTCCCGTACATATGCAAGCCAATCTCCACTCGCACCGAGCCTAGCCTGTGAAACAGTGGGCAGGGGGAGAATTAGGAAATGGACACAGAAGTAGTCTTTAGAATGCATTTACTATGTGATCAAACTCATCTTACCTACTCATCGGAGGAAATCCGATTGCCCTTCAATGTCGGCATCTCAAGCGGCGTCAACTTGCAACTACGACCACGCCGCGCTGGAGAGACCCCCAAGGAAACATCCTCGTGCATTCCATGGAACATCAAGATGCATTTGTATGAGTAGTTTATCTTGTGAGAGAAAAGGATGAACGAGGGAAGGCCTCTACAGATAGAGATGGACACTACTACTACCAATGTGCTGACCCGTCCGTTGCAATGGATCCAAAGTAGTAGAATAATACTTGTTCACGTGCTTGAAATATAAACACTCTAGTTTTGATATACATGTGTCAGCATACATGAGAACTTGTGCATGGAAGTTGAACCACGACGACCATCACGTTTCTTGTTTCTACCACTGCCACACGCCCACACCCACACGCGATTCCCACGATGCCGCTCCAACCGACGGCACGACGTCCCCCCGACATGGACATGGATCCTCTGACGTGGCTATCACTGCCTTGCCCTACCTTTCCTTCGCTGACAGGTGGGACCCCCGCTTATGGGTCCCACATGTCAGTGATAGAATGGTATGATTGTTCGCGCCAGGGGATCCTCATCCCCCCGACGTGCCCCTCATCCCTCTCGGCCCCACCGCTCCTCTGGCTTTGTGTGCATGAAATGCGGGCCAGCTAAACTGCCACAGACACACCCGATTGGACGCGGTTTGCCTGCTTCACTGCTGTGCTTCGATCCGTACTCCCGCACAATCGAATTTTCATTCAGCGGCTGTGACACATTTCGTACCGGGCATCAATCATCAGTTGGAGTACTTATGTACTACAGGTAGTACCCGCCGGTGTGGCCATCTACGCCTCGTAACGCCCCGACGCCCAGCTGTGGCACCCTCGCCACGGCCATGCCACCACCGGCCGGTTCATCTCGAACGAGTGAGTCGCGAAGCATGCCACCACCATGAGAATGACATGTGGGCCAGCCGCATTTAAGGTCCGCATGTCATTGACTCATAGGCCGGGCACTAAGCCACTGATGTTCAGTCGCGTGGGCCCTGAGAGGGAAATGTAATTCCTGCGGCAGGCCTTGTGGTGCTCCCGCAGTACGAGCTCATGCCAAAACTGGAATTTGCTTCTTACTACTACCAACTAGTACTAGTAAGGTACACGTGCATTGCACGCATGAGATTCTGGTGGTTTGTGCATTTTGCTTCTACATTTGAAGTTTTCTAGATTCTAACATGTGGCAAAATCTGGTGGAATGTAAGGTTAGGCAAGTTTGATTAACTTAGGTGAGTGTTTGGTTCAAGACATACCTTAGGCAAGCCACACTAAGGCCCCACATGACATACACACAAAAAATGTGGCAAGATTCCCTTCGACTTGCCAACTTGTGGCTCTCATTCTGAAGAACTAATAACTTTTCCTAAGCTTGGTTGTGGCAAAGTTAGTCATGAATTAAGTTCGGCCATTGAGTCTTCTAGATTATACATGTGGCAGAATCTCGTGGATGATATCCAACGACCAGTAGTGCTCGGATTAGCCATCTTTGTGCCGTCGGATTGGCTTCATCCAACGACCAACTTTCAAAGTTTTTCACACACTATATAAGGGGTATAGATATAGATGTGCTGGTCTGTTGCAATGGATCCAAAGTATATCTATTTAGTGGAGTGCACTCTAAACACATTATCTATTTATTTTTATCTAACCTTTGGTAGCCATGCAACCAAGCCACATAAGCTTCATGGGTGCCCCCCACATCATATTATTCATACTACGTTGATTGAAAAAAAGATAAATCACCCAAAACAAGATCTTCCCATTTTTTGTTCCTACGATGTTGTGTCGTGCACGTACCTACTAGTTGTATAGTGGTAGTACTAGTAATATAGTATTAGGAGTACAAACTGGGTACTAGTAGGAGTAGTACTAGTACGGAATGCTCCTACTCTATCAACGAGCCCCATCTGACACCAAATTTCTTGGCTTCCGTGCTGCAGCTAGATCTTCCCCTTGTTTCTGTTTTCCAACCCGGCGGCGGGCGGGGTGTCGGTTTGCTCAACGGTGGTCCCACATGAAAGTCAAAATGCTAGGCAACACACCTTCGCTAACCTATGTGTTGTGCCGGACGGGCCTTGGAGTACTCCTGATTCCCGGGCGTGTGGGGGTGTGATGCGAATGCGGTAGGCCTTTTCCTTTTATTAGTAATGTGCCCATGCATTGCGACGGATCCAAAGTAGTAGAATAGTAGTATTTGTTCACAAACTTGAAAGAAATCACTATTGTTTTGATATACTCCTAATATATTACTCCCTCCATACCTAAATATTTGTCTTTTTAGAGATTTCAAATGGACTATCACATACCGATTATATAGACATTTCTAGTGTTCCTAGCAAGATGCCCGTGCGTTGCACGAAGTTGATGGAAAAGGTAAGAACAACTTATAAATTGACGGATGGAGTACTAGTTACAGTGATGCATATAATTAAGCAAAGGGATCGCACATGTCGGTATTGATTGGAACGAGAATGCAACAGCACAATAAGAATTAAGGCCACGATGATGCGATCGCAGTGGTGGCAACAGAAGGCAAGAATAAAGATGGATCCATGAACGTACGACCTCCTCCTCCTCAACTTAGTGCGCCGGGCCACCGACCGGGAGCTAAGGAGCGGCGGCTTTTGTGGCGGGGCCGAGGTGCTTCTCAGCAAAGGCATCCAAAGGCTTCTAGCCGGTTGAGGAAGGCCAACGTCATAGTGTCCTCACTAGCCTTGTAGATACCCATGTACACGATTTACTCGTACACGTGGATGTGTAGGTCGACGAATTCTTGCAGGGCGAGGTGCCTCGCGGCGAGCGCGACCTCCAGGTGGACATTCTTCGTGGCGTCGGCGGGCAGTCGTAGGGCCACCAGTGCTTGAAAGAGGTTCCGTCCATGGAGGCCGATTAGGGTGGGAGGCAATGAGGAGCCCGG
The DNA here is from genome assembly GCF_018294505.1 of Triticum aestivum. Lineage (NCBI taxonomy): Eukaryota > Viridiplantae > Streptophyta > Magnoliopsida > Poales > Poaceae > Triticum > Triticum aestivum. The sequence continues at coordinate 46,194,895 of NC_057798.1, read as the reverse complement.
GCGCGCGGGCTGGAGGAGTACGGCGATGTCGTTCGCGAGCTTCTTGAGGACAGTCAACTTGTTGCTGGTGGTAATGATCATCTGGTCCAACTGAGAGTCGTAGTTGGCGTCGACGGCGGCCATCCACCAGCCAGTCTCCAACACCGTCTGGAGAAGATCCTCGGCGCCATGCCGCAGGCCAGTGTCATGGACCATCTGGCACAGCCTCTGGCCACTCACGCGCATCGCCGCCATGGGTCTGGAGTGAGCTCTTTTGCGCTTAGTGTAGGTGCTTAGGCAAATGCTTAGGTGCGTACGATGTGGTAGATGCATTGGAATGGAGGGGCGCCTTTATATGAGGGCAATGAGGGCAAACTGGGTTGCATTCACATCGTGCAGCCTCTTTTCCCGGACCTCCTCCCATTACTTCCCTCATGCATTAATTGAAGGAGGATGCATTGGCCGTTCAACATATCGGGAACCGCTACTCCCTCCCTCGTCTGCATTAAAGCCGTATCGAGAACTGCGCCGCCCTCTGTCAAATCGAATACTCCCTCCGTCTAGGTGAGTATTAAGTCATCTTACGAAAACCAAATACTCTCATGTTGTTTCTTATTTTTTGACATAAATAGAGGAATCAACAAATAAGATATGTGGGGCTTGTATGCTTTTAATGACTTGAGACTATCAAACATGACATGAAGTGGTCAGTTCGTTGCACAAGACAAATACAACCCACGTAAGCACACACGCATCTTATAGCATCACATCCAATGGCTATAAAAGATGAATGAGACCAAATTATATCTCATCTAGATGAGTTCTAGCAAAACTGTATTAATAATACTTAGTACTCCTGCTCCATGTATCATATATTAGTATCATGTAGTACTTTATTTATTGCCATGTATGACACATAGTACTCAACTCTCTCTCTTTCTTCATTTAATTCTATGACACCTCATCAAAATTGCTAAGGCTAGTACCATTACAACCAGCCTTAGCAAATACTAAACATTAAGTTCTCTCGTTTTCCTCTCCACCTATAGGTCACCTAGACGGAGGGAGTATACTGCGCGGACTTTTCCTGCGCGGTAGGCGGGGCAGTTCCGCCTAGTCGGTTGGACAGAGACAAGAAAAGACGAGGGAGTAGGCTGCTGCAAATGTAGGGCTGTGTGATTTGACATCGAGTTACTACTAGACAGGTGGGGCCCCGTGATTTGACTTGCCATTATCATTTTAACTGCGGTGCTACGACCGGCGTGAGTCTCCCGTTTCCTGACCACCTCCATACAGGTGCCTCTCCCAATGCTCAACCATGTAGTAGAGGCTGGCTCTTGCATGAGAGCCCGCTTCTCCACTTTTTCCTTGCCTCTCTTTCCTCCACATATGCAAAAATTCCATGTAAAGCGCACTATTGTACTTACTTGCTCCTACAGGTGCTAAGCTTGCCACATAGGCATAAAGTCTGATGTGGCAAGTTAATCAAGAAGAGAGAGACTAGTTTGGTGACCCAAGGAAGAAACGGTGCTAAGCGCCTGTACCTAGGTGAAAAGACAATTTTGAGTCTATAGCTAATTAAATGAAGCAAACTTAGCAACACCATTTCATTGGAAGAGGTCACTCCTTGGCAAATGCAATAAATACTAGTACTCCCTGTGTCCCATAATATATGAACGTTTTTGGCACTACACTAGTGTCAAAAACGTTCTTATATTATGGGATGGAGGGAGTACGAAGAAAGAGATAGAGAGGAGTAAAAAAATACACTTATAGCTAACCTTGTTGTAGTATGAGTGACTAAGTGATGACTATGTATGACATGCCAACATCAGATAGCCTAACGCACCGTGTTAAATCTCCAAGGGCGCGGCCGCGCGTGCGACGCGGTGTTCGTGGTAGGTGTGACCATGATACGGGCTGCTGGCAGCCCTTGGATCTGAGATCAAACGGTCGCATGCTAAGTTGCTGAAAATTTGCAGAAGAACCCTCCAGGATAGGATATTCACCCATAGGTCTAGAATCACGCCATGCAACCGTTCGATCTCAGATCCAAGGGCTCTCGGAAGCCTGTATCATGCGAGAATGGAAAGCCACTACCCTGCCGTTCGCATGCTGGCAGTTCGCTCCTACTCGCCCCCGCACATCCTTCAATACTACGGCGGTTTGCTCCTAGTCGTCCCGTCCATTCACATTATGGCAGTTCCACTAATCCTAACCCTCCTCCCAAATCCATGGCGTCCCGAATCTCCATGATCGGCGGTGAGTACAAGGTTAGAACCATCACCAGCGATGAGTTCGACGTCATCTACACCCCTTCTTCCACGACGGTGAAAGGATGCCTTTCTCGCTTCAGACGCATGTTCGAAGACTCAAATGATGAGTGGGTCGCTGGGCTAGATGTTGAGTACACCACAGTCCTAGGACGAGAGAAGGATCTAAAGGACGAAGAGAGGAAGAAGCCCCCAATGATCCAGGTTTGCGTGCATGACTTATGCTTGGTCTACCACATATGCCATGCCGATGTTGAATGCCTGGATTTTAAGGACTTCCTCAAGAGCAACCTAGTCAAATTCGTTAATGTAGACTTTGGTAACGACAAAGAAGTCCTGGGTCGGATAGGCCTTGTTGTAGGCAACCCCTTCGACCTCCAGAAGAATCGGCTGGTGTACTCTCGTCAGCCTTCAATGCTGACCCTTGCAGGAGCCATGGTTCATCCTTCGTACGGTAAGCTGGAGAAACCTCCATACACGTTTCATCGTTATGCATGGCAGTGGAATTTACTAGATATAGACCATATCCATTACGCTGCAATGGATGGCTACCTTTGTTTCAATATCTACAAGGGTTGGATGAAGAGCAAGAGCCAAGTGTGCGGTTCAAGCAAATAAGTATTGGCCAAGAGGAAGAGGGACAAGGACGAAGTCGAGGACGTGGACGAGGACTCCGAGTAAGGTGGCAGTGTCGTTGCTCATGGTGGTTCTAATGCAGTGTCTATCGGAATAGTTGTAAATTTTAATTAATTTCAGGTGTGCTTAATTTAATTTGAGGGGTGTGTTGTGCTGAGCCCCTAGCAGAACTATGTTATGTTTCTTCTCGTTACTTTAACTCTTCAGTACATACATACTAGTATTTCTTACATTTCATCTTTTAGTTGGTATAGTACTACCACTTGTTTCTTCCCATTATATACGTACAATATATATGGCCAACATCATATAGCCAGCAGTTTAGTTGTCAAAGAATTTCAGGGTGCTTAGTTTTGTCAAAGAATTCTAGGGTGCTTAGTTTTATTTGAGGGGTGGGTTGTGCACTTATGCTGGACACCATTATTGTGATAAGCCTTTTTAATAGTACTATATGCATAATTTGGCGACGAGCACTCTCTATATGTACCACCTTTTTTTAATTTCAAGTTTTGCTCCATGGTGCAACCCATGGATACTGTACTACTGTACAAAAGTGGAGTATATACACTTTTTAAAAGGCTAGAGGGCGGGGCAGTCTAGCTCGGTCGGTTTCACGAGAGGCAAGGGCCCTTGTGATTTGACGGTTCATTACTGCTGCCAAACCGAATAGTACTGCGCCGCCCGCTACATGCCCGGCACCTCCATTAAACCCCTCCATTGAACCTGCATGCAAACCGAGAATCCTACTCTCGCCACACGTCCGTTCATGAGCGGGCCGGAATTAAACGCAACACCGGCCAAGCTCCTCCCGTCCGCCCACAGTTTAAACGAGGCCAGACGCCGGCCAAGCTCCTACCGTCCGCCCTCTATTTACACGAGGCCAGACAGACATCGGGCAAGAATCGCACCCCTCCGCCGCTCCCCCATCTCCTCCTTCACCATTTTCTCCACTCTTCTGATGGCTTCCGATAAGCCGTTCTCCGGCATATTACCCGGCTGGGTGGCCCGTCGAGCCCTCCGGATACGGGCGAGGCCGCTCGGTGCTTCACCAACATCGCTTGGCCCGCCAGAGGTAGTTGCCGCCCCAAGCAGGCGCGTGGTTCAGCAACTCGCCGCTCCAGTTCAGCTCGATGAGGAGTGGCGAGTTACTCCACGCCGGCACGGCAGCGAGCACGCCGGTACGGGCGCCATCGCTGCCGCGTCGTACCGCGCCACCAGTGTCTGCGGTGGCCGCGCGCTTCCGTGTCTATGGGCGCGCCTCCAGCGCCATGCAGGCAGAGACAAAAGCCGGGTGCATGGAGAGCGACGTGTCGGTGGCCAGCTTCTCCGTGTCCGCCGCCATCATCGAGGAGAAGTAGAACATGGGAGGCCGCCACCACTTGGGACCCATGAAGGCCACCGCCGAGGCGACGACTGCGGATTCAGGTGGTTTCTTTGCTACTTCGTCTCTTCCGAGGACCTTCGTCGACCCCGCAACTGTCTGACGGACATGAGGAAGACAAAGGGATCCGCGGGCGGCCATTCAGAACTAAAATAAGTCTAGATACATCCATTTCTGGGACAAGTATTTCCGGATGGAGGGAGTATTAATTATACACGAGAGCCGGATTGGCACCTCTTAGTTCATGTAAATGTAATGAAATCCATCATGTTTATATGAAGATCCGGCTTTTGTATACGAATCCTTCATGCTTATATGAAATCAGTCCATGTTTGCACGGATTTCATCTGGTTGGTTAGAGTTGTAAAAATGTATGCCGCTCACGTTTGATGTTGTCCTCCGTGGAAGGAAGCGGGAGGAAATTTGCCGGCTGCCGTTGGAGATGCTCTTTATGCTGGAAATAATAGAGTGACATCCAATCCATTTGAGTTATTTGCCTGTATGATTGTCCCTCTATAAAAAGTTAATTGCATGTACAGTGTACACGTGAGTTGCAGGGTGGCTACAGCTTCGTACAGAAAGTTAAAAAGAAACAAATTCATCCTTAATCTTGTATTCTAAGTACTTTGTGGGTTCCACTGTTAGTACAGTAGAAAAAGAAGTATATATTAAATAATTAGAGTAATATATAATATAAAAATCTAAAGTTAAAAGACAGAATTCGAACTCATGTCATCGCGTTGCCAGCATCCGGCGCTAACCAGCCCAACACATTTTTGTTATAGACCATGCTGGAGATATATCTCCATGTCTACTCTTATACTCCATACGTTCCTAAATATTTGTCTTTTTCAGATTTCAAATGGACTACCACATACGGATGTGTATGTAGACATATTTTAGAGTGTAGATTCACTCATTTTGCTCCGTATGTCTTTTCAGGAAGGGGTCAGATTTGTCCTTGATTTATTTATGAGGTATCCAGATGGCACTGCACCGCCAAGAAAAGAGGGTAACATCAAAATTATGGACTACTTTTTTGAGTATGTTGGTAAGGTCCAGTCATAGTCACTTGTTGAAATCTCTAAAAAGACAAATACTCCCTCCGTCCGGAAACACTTGTCATCAAAATGGATAAAAGGAAATGTATCTAGACATATTTTAGTTTTAGATACATCTCTTTTTATCCATTTTGATGACAAGTATTTTCGGACGGAGGGAGTAGAATACAGAGTTGGTGATGATGGTGTGCGTGCCATCCTACAATATAGACCGTCGTATTTATATCTAACGGATAGGAAAGAAACTATGGCAATTTTGCAAAAATATACCCACACATCTCTCCACATTCGCAAATAAGGCCTTCCCTTGTTCAGCCTTTTCTATCACAAGATAAACTATTCATACAAATGCATCTTGATGTTCCATGCAATGCACGGGCAGCTAGCTAATTTCTTTTAAAATAGTTGCTGCAATAATTGGGTTGAAGGGATATATTTTATGTCTGCCCCGAATGATTTCAGATTCACTAGTAGTAACAAAGAAAAGGTTGCCTTGTTAATTAACAGAAAACAGGGTGAAAACTATCACATGAGTCCGGTAAAAACAAGGCACACTGGGTTCAGCGTCATCGTCACTACAGTTGTGCGCGCGAGAGAAATCTACATATCGAGGGGGCTACCGAGCGAGGCACCGAGACACAATGTTTGAGAGAGAAACCAATTGACAGATTATGATCACATCGAGTTGTCACCCTTCTGCTGTCATTGTTGGGGGGGGAGAGAAAGACGTATCGAGAGTGTGCGCGGTAGACATAGAGGCACAACTAGCGCGCGCGCGCGTGTGTGTGTGTGTATGTGTGTGTGTGTGTGTGTGTGTTTGAAAGAGGAGTAGATAGATTATTACCAAGATCGATGTGCCACCCTACTCCTTCGGAGCTGGGTAGTGTGTGTGTGTATGTTTGAGAGAGAAGCTAGTTGATAGATTAGTATCAAGATCGAGGTGTCACCCTACTCCTTCGGTGTTGGGAAGTGTGGGTGTGTGGGTGTGTGTGTGCGGGCCCATGGGGAAGTGACACTCACATATCTCTACTCTTATAAAAAATAGAGTTGGTGATGATGGTGTTCCTGCCATCCTGCAATATAGGCCATCCGATTTATATTCGATGGATAGGAAGGAAACTACGGCAATTTTGCAAAAAGATACCCACACCCCTCTCCGCATTTGCAAATAAGGCATTCGCTCGTTCATCTTTTGTTCCCACAAGATAAACTTCTCATACAAATGCATCTTGATGTTCCATGCAACGCATGGGCATCTTGCTAGTAGGGAGAAGGAGTTTGTGTGACACATATCTAGCTATATTAAGGGATAGGTAGATAGCATTTGTGCGAGACATACTTAAAGCCTCACGAAGATAAACAAACGGTGTGTGTGCATGCAAGTGCCGGAAAAAATGAAGCAAGAAACAATGTGTGTGCACGCGCGCGCGCGTGTGTGTGTGTGTGAGAGAGAGGGGGGGGAGAGAGAGATCTCAAAACAAAAGGTGCTCTGTTGGAATCCCATTGTATGTATTCATATGGTTCTGGAACTCGAGTTAACCTTAGGCATATGTGTGAGAGACATTATTATACTTTGAGACATTAGTGGCTGTGGGTGGGCGGAATTAAAGGGGTGGGCGTGTTAGACATAGAGAGTGTGTGTGTTTCTGTGAGAGAGACTTGTAGGACGGGGTAGAAAGACGAATTTAACCCTGACGGAGGGAGAGAAATACATGAAGTGTGCGTGTGTGATTCCGATGCCCACAGGGAAATGAGATATGTATGCGTGTGAGAGAGATTGCACAATTCATTCACGTATCACTATCTAGCGATCGTGGATGTGCATCGCTTGAACATAAGTCAATATCTACTTTGTATCGTGGCCAAAGGTACAATATCGATTCAACGCTATAAAGATTGGACACTCACATATCACATTTTTTCTATTTAAATAAACCTTTTTAGTTGTGCATGCCAAAGTTACAGTGATGTTTCTTCAAACAACCAATGTAGCTATCATGTACATGCACCATTGTTACTCTTGCATTCAAATTCATTAGTCTTGGATGATTTAAGTTTCTATTTTGAAGTAATATATGTAATATTCATATATGAATTCAACGGGTACGCAATTTATGAAATGGAGGCTATGTAATCATATGAGGTAACACTTTTAAGTAGCGGACTACAATATCCATTTCTTTTTGTGTGCCTCTACACTAACACGTCAATGCATTATGTTTAAAGTAAATAACCAATGGCACTAAATTATCTATTTACACGAGAAATACATAGGCTGAGCGTTTGATCCCTCTTTTTGTGAACGTGCCACTACACCTGTACCATTGGCCGCACCCGTGTGAACGTCCAAGTTATCGGCGCATCATCTTGAGTTATTGTCTTTTTTTCTGGGGTGGACTTCACACCAGTTATTAACTGCTGACGTGTGCCCCGTGCACACAGTCTAGCATGACCTTCCCGCTAGCACGGTCCAAAATTAGTTGAAACTTGATACGAACGATCCCGCGGGCGGCAAAATTTCCCGCCTACTTCTAAAATTTCCGCCACCTTAGTCTTTAGCATGCGAAATCCCCCTTTTGTCCTTGGTGCACGGGGACCAACAGTTACAATACCGCCCTCACCTACATGATAGGTCGGGGCTGCTTTGGTAACTTCCGATTCCCCCACTGCACGGCACCCCCATTTCCTCTCCCCCTCCCGCAAAAACGACTAACTAGTAACTCCATAGCACCAGAGCATCTTACATCACGCCGTCCGTACTTCATCGCCCTTTCTCCCCTCCCCTCTCGAAACCCTAAACTGCTCATCCACCGACGTACCATAGCCCATTCACTGCCAGTGGCGTCCACCTCGCCGGATCTGCTTCTGCAACCGCATCTACCCCTCCCACCTCCCCTAGAAACAAGTAGATTGCTCATCCACCACTGTACCATAGCCAATTTAGCGTCGGCCTTGTCCATGGCGCCAGATCTGCTTCGTCAGTACTCTCATCAACTGCCGCGCATCTGCAGCGGCTCATTCGTACTCCCCACCGGAGACGCTTCGTCCACACCCCGAGGAGCCGCCCCACCGACGCCCCCGTCGATGGCCTCTGATCCTCTTTGCCGACACCTTCCTCAACCCTACCGAAGCTGCTTCGCCGACACCTTCCTCAACCCTACCGGAGCCGCTTCGCCGACACCATCGTCAACCCTACCGGAGTAGCTTCGCCTATACCATTCTCAACCCTACCAGGGCCGCTTTGCCAACTCAAAAGTCCACGGCCTCAGATCCGCTTCCTAGAACCCTCATCCAACCTACCGGAGCAGCTTCTGACGCCGCGTCCACGGCCGCAGATCCGCATCGTCGACACCATCCTTAACCCAACCACCAGAGCAACTTCTGACGCCCCGTCCACGGCCGTAGATCCGCATCGTCGACATCATCCTTAACCCAACCACCGGAGCAGCTTCTGACGCCCCGTCGACGGCGGCAGATACGCGTCGTCGACACCATCCTTAACCCAACCACTGGAGCAGCTTCACCTACGCCCTCGTCCACGACCACAGATCCGCTTCGCCCACACCGCAGTCCACCCTACTGGAGCCGTTCCACAAACACCCTACTCGACGGTTCTAGATCTCCTTACCGGACCCTAATAGCTAGCGTAGCGTCATCACCCTTGACGTTTCTAACCTGATTCCCACCATCTGGAGAGATGCCAAGCACCCGCCACGGCCTAGGTACTTGTCACCTTTAAACCCGTCCAGCATCACCTGCCCGATGTACTTCAAATATACTAATCGGTCACTGTTACCTGTTATGCAGCTGGCAAAAACTACAAGGACGATGTTTCTTATGGATCTAACAGCTTGGCCAACCAAGATCCTAGACTGAGGCATTGCTATGATCTTGTAAGTGCGTCTCTCTCTCTCTCTTGTATTGTTCTGTGCCTGCCAGCGTGCTTTGCTTGGATTTTCGACCAGTAATCCCTTTGTGCAGACAATGATTTCTACTACTGGCTGCTAAATTAGATATGTAGATGTCATACATGATACTACCTCGTACCTCCGTTCCTAAATATAAGTATTTCTGGAGATTCGACTATAGGCTACATACGGAGCAAAATGAGTGAATCTACACTCAAAATGCATCTATATACATCTGTATGTGGTCCATACTGGAATCTCTACAAAGACATATATTTAGGAACAGGGGCAGTACATTACACAATATCGTAAGTGGCATGTAGGAATTCCAGTGCACTACATTAGGCTCCCTTAGAGTGCCTACTAGTCCCATACAGAGTCATGGCTAGTTTATGGTACGCACACAATCGTTAATTGGTGGTTTAAATATGCGCAAGGGATATTTAATGTAATATCATGTAGAGATGTCTGAAATTAGCCGTATCAACTTGCAGATAGGGTTATACAATGAAAAAGTACAAGATGTATGTGGAAATTTCATGGAACATTGCAAAAAAAGGAGAGGCAGCGGTGAGCCTATACAGTGTGCTATGGTACGTCACTCCTCCATTGCAATCATTGTGACATGTTACTTGTATGCCAGTTCTATTAGCCAAGTTTCTTAGGGATAGTTATTACGAGTTATCCTAAGAAAATAAGCACCTATGAATATAAGGTCCATGTAATAATCCAACCAGTTCTTTTCATTGTGTTTTCAACTTATCTTTAGTATGATCAGTGGAAAGTATAGATTGCATTATATTTTTTTTATTTGGCTACCCATATGGAAATTAATTTGACTTGCAAACATCACAAATTGGACCCAGTGCAGTAATTAATATGATAGGAAAACATACCATCAATATTTGCTCAAAATGCAAATACAAAGATACCATCTACTTGGCACAATCTACTTTGGTCAATGTTTTCCATAGAGATCCCATTGCCTAATTTAAACGAAGAACACATGACCCACATTTAAATGAAGAACAATTATTTATTGAAATTCGATGGTCCAAGTGGCTGGTTATTATCATATAGCAGCACCACCTGAAATCATCGTATAGCAGTAGCAGCAGCTCATAGCAACTCATCATACAGCAGCAGCTGTCTGCAATTCATTATATACCCGCAGCAGCTCATAACAATTCATCATATAGCAGCAGCAGGAGCAGCTCATAGCAATTCATCATATAGTAGCAGCAGGAGCAGCTCATAGCAATTCATCATATAGCAGCAGCAGGAGCAACTTATAGCAACTCATCATATAGCAGCAGCAACAGCTCATAGCAATTCATCATATAGCACCAGCAGCAGCTCATAGCAATTTATCATATAGCAGCAGCAGCTCATAGCAATTCATCATATAGCAGCAACTCATAGCAAATCATCATATAGCAGCAGCAGGAGCAGCTCATAGCAATGCATCATATAGCAGCAGCAGAAGTAGGTCGTAGCAATTCATCGTATAGTGGATTAGAATGAAAATTTGGCAAAAAATCAGAGGAGATCCTCACCTTGTTGGATGAGCTCATCCTTCAAAGCACCTCAAGGCCATGGCCTGGGAGGAGGGGAGGGGGAATAAGGTGCCTTCTTCCGCAGTGTGGCATCAGCCGTAGTTGTGCAACGCCCGCCGGAGTAATGCATTGGACGAACCACAGTGGAGCAGCTACTGGAGACCATGAGAATGAGGGGTGGCGCCAGAGGGAGGAGCAGCCAGGGAGATTTGCCCCTACCCGACGGCCATGTAGCCTAGCTGGACATAGCATCATCGAGGACCAGGCCAGATGGGACCAGTGGCGATGGCTCGCTGGAGGAACCTAGTGCTGCAGGCAGGGGATCGAGGTAGAGGGAAAGCGGAGAGGAGATGCAAGCGGGCAGGGCAATGAACGCTTGCGTGTTTGTTTTGACTTGAGGGTTGATACGTCTATTTTGCATCATGCTTTTCTATCAATATTTATTGCATTATGGGCTGTTATTACACATTATATCTCAATACTGATGGCTATTCTCTCTCATTTTACAAGGTTTACCATGAAGAGGGGGAATGCCGACAGCTGGAATTCTGGCTGGAAAAGGAGCAAACATTGGAAACCTATTCTGCACTGCTCCAAAAATCCTGAAACTCCACGAAACATGTTTTTGGAATTAATAAGAATTATTGGGGGAAAGAAATACATCAGGGGACCCATACCCTGTCCAGGAGGGTGGGGGCGCCCCCCCCCCCGACTGGCGCGCCCCCTGTCTCCTGGGCCCCCTGGTGGGCCTCCGGTGTCCATCTTCTGCTATATGAGAGCTTTTACCCTGGAAAAATTCATGGGCAAGCTTACGGGACGAAACTCCGCCGCCACGAGGCGAAACCTTGGCGGAACCAATATAGGGCTCCGGCGGAGCTGTTCTGCCGGGGACACATCCATCCAGGAGGGGGAAATCATCACCAAGGATCCTCTCATCGGGAGGGGTTCAATCTCCATCAACATCTTCACCAGCACCATCTCCTCTCAAAACCCTAGTTCATCTCTTGTATCCAATCTTGTATGAAAACCACAAATTGGTACCTATGGGTTGCTAGCTAGTAGTGTTGATTACTCCTTGTAGTTGATGCTAATTGGTTTACTTGGTGGAAGATCATATGTTTAGATCCTTAATGCATATTATTACTCCTCTGAATATGAACATGAATATGCTTTGTGAGTAGTTACGTTTGTTCCTGAGGACATGGGTAAAGTCTTGCTATTAGTAGTCATGTGAATTTGCTATTCATTCGATATTTTGATGAGATGTATGTTGTCTTTTCCTCTAGTGGTGTTATGGAACGTCGACTACATGACACTTCACCATTATTTGGGCCTATAGGAAGGCATAGGGAAGTAATAAGTAGATGATGGGTTGCTAGAGTGACAGAAGCTTAAACCCTAGTTTATGCGTTGCTTCGTTAGGGGTTGATTTGGATCCATATGTTTAATGTTGTGGCTAGGTTTACCTTAATACTTCTTTTGTAGTTGCGGATGCTTGCAATAGGGGTTAATCATAAGTGGGATGCTTGTCCAAGTAAGTGCAGTACCCAAGCACCGGTCCACCCACATATCAAATTGTCAAAGTACCGAACGCGAATCATATGAATGTGATGAAAACTAGCTTGACGATAATTCCCATGTGTCCTCGGGAGCTCCTTTCTCATTATTAGAAATTGTCCAGGCTTATCCTTTGCTACATAAAGGTTTGGGCCACCTTGCTGCACTTTGTTTACTTTATTTACTTGTTACTCGTTACTATTTATCTTATCACACAACTATCTATCACCTACAATTTCAGTACTTGCAAAGAAAACCTTACTGAAAACCGCTTATCATTTCCTTCTGCTCCTCGTTGGGTTCGACACTCTTACTTATCGAAAGGACTACGATATATCCCCTACACTTGTGGGTCATCAAGACTCTTTTCTGGCGCCGTTGCCGGGTAGTGTAGCGCTTTTGGTGAGTGGAACTTGGTTAGGAAACATTTATATAGTGTGCTAAAATTTTCTGGTACTTGTCACTATGGAAACTAATCCTTTGAGGGGATTGTTCGGGGTATCTTCACCCCCGACCAGAAGAGCAAATATTTGCTCCTCAACCTACTGAACTTTATGAAAATATTTACTTTGAGATTCCTTCAGGTATGATAGAGAAACTGCTAGCTAATCCATTTGCAGGAGATGGAACATTGCATCCCGATTTACACCTTATCTTTGTGGATGAAGTCTGTGGATTATTTAAGCTTGCAGGTATCCCCGATGATGTTATCAAAAGGAAGGTCTTCCCTTTATATTTGAAGGGAGATGCATTGACATGGTATAGGCTATGTGATGATACGAGATCTTGGAATTATAAGCGATTGAAGTTGGAATTTCACCAGAAGTTCTATCCTATGCATCTTGTTCATCGTGATCCTAATTACACATATAATTTCTGGCCTCGCAAAGGAGAAAGCATCGCTCACGCTTGGGGGAGGCTTAAGTCAATGTTATATTCATTCCCCAATCATGAGCTCTCCCGGGAAATGATTATTCAAAAAATTTATGCTCAGCTTTCTCTTAATAATCACAACCTGCTTGATACTTCCTGTGTTGGTTCCTATATGCTGAAGACTATTGATTTCAAACGGGACTTATTGGAAAGAATTAAATGCAACTCTGAAGATTGGGGTTCCGATGATGGTAGGAGTCAGGTATGACACCTAAGTTTGATTGTGTTAAATCTTTTATGGATACCGATGCTTTTCGTGGATTTAGCGCTAAGTATGGACTTGACTATGAGATAGTAGCTTCTTTCTGTGAATCTATTGCTACTCACGTTGATCTCCCTAAAGAGAAGTGGTTTAAATATAATCCTCCTGTCAAAGTGAAAGTAGTTGCACCTATTACAGTTGAATAAAAGACTATCACCTATAGTGATCCTATTGTTCCTACTACTTATGTTGAGAAACCTCCTTTTCCTGTTAGGATAAAGGATCATGCTAAAACTTCGACTGTTGTTCGTAAGAGTAATACTAGGACTTATACACCTCCTGAGCAAATCAATGTTGAACCTAGTATTGCTATGGTTAAAGATCTCTTGGATGATGATTTAGATGGGCATGTTATTTATTTCTGTGATGCATCTGCTAATATTGCTAGACCAAATACTAAGATACATAGACCTATCGTAGGCATGCCTTTATTTCTGTTAAAATAGGAGATCATTGTTATCATGGTTTATGTGATATGGGTGCCAGTGCTAGTGCGATACCCTATGATCTGTATAAAGAAATTATGCACGACATTGCACCCATTGAATTAGAACACATTGATGTCACCATTAAGCTTGCTAATAGGGATACCATTAGACCAGTTGGGATTGTTAGAGATGTTGAAGTCTTGTGTGGGAAGGTTAAATACCCTGCTGATTTTCTTGTTCTTGGTTCCCCACAACATGATTTTTGTCCCATTATTTTTGGTAGACCCTTCTTGAATACATCTAGTGCTAAGATTGATTGTGAAAAAGATACTGTCACCGTTGGCATAGATGGTATGTCTCATGAGTTTAATTTTGCTAAGTTTCATAGACAACCTCGTGATAGGGAATCACCTAGTAAAGATGAGATTATTGGTCTTGCTTCCATTGCCATACCTCCTACTGATCCATTAGAACAATATTTGCTAGACCATGAAAACGATATGTTTATGAAAGAAAGAAGGGAAATAGATGAAGTGTTCCTTAAGCAGGAACCTATGCTGAAACATAACCTTCCCGTTGAAATTCTTGGGGATCCTCCTCCACCCAAGGGTGGCCCCGTGTTTGAACTCAACCCATTACCTGATAATCTTAAGTATGCTTATCTTGATGAAAAGAAAATATATCCCGTTATTATTAGTGCTAACCTTTCAGAGCAAGAAGAAGAAAGATTATTGAAAACTCTAAAGAAGCACCAAGCAGCTATTGGATATACTCTGGATCATCTTAAGGGCACTAGTCCCACATTATGCCAACACAAAATTATAGTGGAGAAAGATGCCAAACCAGTTAGAGATCCTCAACGACGACTAAATCCCAAGATGAAGGAAGTGGTAAGAAAGGTGATACTAAAGCTCCTTGAGGTAGGTATAATTTATCCCGTTGCTGATAGTGAATGGGTAAGCCCTGTCCATTGTGTTCCTAAAAAGGTAGGTATTACCATTGTTCCTAATGATAAAGATGAATTGATCCTGCATAGAATTATTACAGGTTATAGGATGGTAATTGATTTCCGTAAGTTAAATAAAGCTACTAAGAAAGATCATCACCCTTTACCTTTTATTGATCAAATGCTAGAAAGACTATCTAAACACACACATTTCTGCTTTCTAGATGGTTATTCTGGTTTCTCTCAGATACCTGTGTCAGCAAAGGATCAATCTAAAACTACTTTTACTTGCCCTTTTGGTACTTTTGCCTATAGACGTATGCCTTTTGGTTTATGTAATGCACCTGCTACCTTTCAAAGATGCATGATGGCTATATTCTCTGATTTTTGTGAAAAGATTTGTGAGGTATTCATGGATGACTTTTCTATTTATGGATCCTCTTTTGATGATTGTTTGAGCAACCTTGATCGAGTTTTGCAGAGACGTGAAGACACTAGTCTCGTCCTCAATTGGGAAAAGTGTCACTTTATGGTTAATGAAGGCATTGTCTTGGGGCACAAGATCTCCGAGAGAGGTATTGAAGTTGATAAAGCCAAAGTTGATGCTATTGAAAAGATGCCATGTCCCAAGGACGTAAAAGGTATAAGAAGTTTCCTTGGTCATGTCGGTTTTTATAGAAGGATCATTAAGGACTTTTCTAAAATCTCCAGGCCTCTGACTAATTTATCGCAAAAAGATATTCCTTTTGTCTTTGATGATGATTGTGTAGAAGCATTTGAAATACTTAAGAAAGCTTTGGTCACTGCACCTATTCTTTAGCCACCTGATTGGAATTTACCTTTTGAAATTATGTGCGATGCTAGTGCTTATGCTGTAGGTGTTGTTCTAGGACAAAGAGTCGATAAGAAATTGAATGTTATCCAGTATGCTAGTAAGACTCTTGATACTGCCCAGAGAAATTATGCTACTACTGAAAAAGAATTCTTAGCAGTTGTGTTTGCATGTGATAAGTTTAGACCTTATATTGTTGATTCCAAAGTTACTATTCACACTGATCATGCTGCTATTAAATATCTTATGGAAAAGAAGATGCTAAGCCTAGGCTCATTAGATGGGTTCTCTTGCTCCAAGAATTCGATTTGCATATTATTGATAGAAAGGGAGCTGAGAACCCCGTTGCAGACAACTCATCTAGGTTAGAGAATGTTCTTGATGACCCACTGCCTATTGATGATAGCTTTCCTGATGAATAATTAGCGGTCATTAATGCTTCTCGTACTGCTCCTTGGTATGCTGATTATGCTAATTACATTGTTGCTAAATTTATACCTCCTAGTTTCACATACCAGCAAAAGAAAAGGTTCTTTTATGATTTAAGACATTACTTCTGGGATGACCCACACCTTTATAAAGAAGGAGTAGATGGTGTTATTAGACATTGTGTGCCTGAGCATGAACAGGAACAGATCCTACGCAAGTGTCACTCTGAATCCTATGGAGGACACCACACCGGAGATAGAACTGCACACAAGGTACTACAATCTGGTTTTTATTGGCCTACTCTCTTCAAAGATGCTTGTAAGTTTGTCTTATCCTATGATGAATGTCAAAGAATACGTAACATTAGTAGACGTCAATAGATGCCTATGAATTACTCTCTTGTTATTGAACCATTTGATGTTTGGGGCTTTGATTATATGGGACTTTTCCTACCTCTAATGGTTATACACATATTTTAGTTGCTGTTGATTACGTTACTAAGTGGGTAGAAGCTATTCCAACTAGTAGTGCTGATCATAAAACTTCTATTAAAATGCTTAAAGAAGTTATTTTTTCCAAGGTTTGGAGTCCCTATATATCTTATGACTGATGGTGGTTCACACATTATTCATGGTGCTTTCCGTAAGATGCTTGCTAAGTATGATGTTAATCATAGAATCTCATGTCCTTATCATCCGCAGTCTAGTGGTCAAGTAGAGTTGAGCAATAGAGAGCCCAAATTAATTTTGCAAAAGACTGTGAATAGATCTAGAAAGAATTGGTCCAAAAAACTTGATGATGCATTATGGGCATATAGAACTACATACAAATAAACCTATGGGTATGTCTCCATATAAGATGGTTTATGGAAAAGCGTGTCATTTACCTCTTGAACTTGAACATACAGCATATTGGGCTATTAAACAGCTCCACTATGACTTCAAACTTGCCGGTGAGAAGAGGTTGTTTGATATTAGCTCACGTGATGAATTGAGAACGCAAGCCTATGAGAATGCCAAGCTATTCAAAGAAAAAGTCAAACGCTGGCATGATAAGAGGATACAAAAGCGTGAGTTTAACGTAGGATATTATGTGTTATTATTCAACTCTCATTTAATATTTTTTGCAGGAAAACTTCTCTCTATATGGGAAGGTCCTTACGTTATCGAGGAGGTCTATCGTTCTGGTGCCATAAAAATCAACAACTTCGAAGACACAAGTCCGAGGGTGGTAAACAGTCAAAGAATTAAACATTATATTTCAGGTAATCCTATCAATGTTGAAACTAATATTATTGAAATCGTAACCCCGGAGGAATACACAAGGGACACTTTCGAGAATGTTCCAGACTCCGAAAAGGAATAGGTATGTGGTACCATAAGTAGACCGACTCCAAAACAACTCCAATGGCAATTTTTATCAGTTTTGGAATATTTAAGAATTTTAGGAAGAAAGAAGTAGTCCGAAAGGGACACGAGGCCCCCACGAGAGTGGAGGGTGCACCCACACTTACTGGGCGCGCCCCCTGTCTCGTGGTCACCTCGTGTGCCTCCCGGACTCCGTTTTCTTGCATGTTACGTATTTTGGTCGGTAAAAATTCATTATATATACTCCCGAAGGTTTTGACCACCATATCATGCAAATATCCTCTATTTTCGTTTTGAGCTATTTTCGTTGCAGATCTAGAGCACTATGACGTCGCCCTCCTCCAACAACGAAGACAAGGATGCTTGGCTATTGAAGATAGAGCTGAAAAGAGAAGAACCAGAAGAGATCGACAAGGATGAAGGGATGAAGGAGGCCATGGAAGTTCAAGCTCCGGCGGTGAAGGAAGAAGACATCCCTCAACCTTTACCTAACCTCTTTACTCCAAGAGAGATTGAAGCTTTCAAGATGATTGAGTTAGCTCGCATACAGAACAAGTATCTCACACGGGAGAATATTCTGTTGAAGGATCATATCGCCGGACTCAAGGGCATTATCCGCAAGTTGGAGGAGCTTTTACGCTCAATGTGCGATTATCCACCGTCATCATCACCACCTCCATCACCTCTGAGGACATAATTTGGGTATGGGCACTCCCCTTGGAAACTACCAAGCTTGGGGGAGGTGCCACGGTATCGTATCACCATCACACTCCTATCTTTACCGTTTTATTTAGTTTGATCCTTTTGGTAGTATCTTGGTCTAGTAGATTGAAGTTTTGATATCAAGTAGTTTTGAGTTTTGCTTTGTGATCTCTTTTTGTAATCGAGTCCGTGCGCTATCTATAATAAAGATTAGTGTTGAGTCAAGGGCTTTGCTATGTTGCTATGATCCTGAGAAAGTAGAAAGAAAAAAAGAGTTCATATTGATCTTATGGATAGTTATGACTTCACACATAGAAAGTATGAGGCATAAAAGTTGTTGAGGGTTGATAAACATAGTTTTGGTCATCGTTGAAATTAATAGGAAGTGATAAGGAAAGAGGGGTTCACATACAAATATATTATCTTGGACACCTTTTATAATTGGGAGCACTCATTAAGTATGACATGCTAAAAGAGTTGACGT
Source organism: Triticum aestivum (assembly GCF_018294505.1). NCBI lineage: Eukaryota > Viridiplantae > Streptophyta > Magnoliopsida > Poales > Poaceae > Triticum > Triticum aestivum. Next base: position 46,176,161 of record NC_057798.1, on the reverse strand, counting down.
TGGACAAGGAAGACAATGTAATGGTTTATGTTTTCGCACATCTCAGTTAAAGTATATTTTCATTGACCTTCCAAACATGTTGAGCTTGCCTTTCCCCCTCATGCTAGCCAAATTCCTTGCACCAAGTAGAGATACTACTTGTGCTTCCAAATATCCTTAAACCCAGTTTTGCCATGAGAGTCCACCATACCAACCTATGGATTGAATAAGATCCTTCAAGTAAGTTGTCATGTTGCAAGCAATAAAAATTGCTATCTAAATATGTATGACTTATTAGTGCAGAGAAAATAAGCTTTGTACGATCTTGTTGTGGAAGTAATAAAAACGACGGACTACGTAATAAAGGTCCACATACAAGGGGCAATATAAAGTGACGTTCTTTTGCATTAAGATTTTGTCCATCAACCCTAAACGCACATGACAACCTCTGCTTCCCTCTGCGAAGGGCCTATCTTTTACTTTATGTTTTTACTTTATGCTTGAGTCAAGGTGATCCACACCTTTCCCTTTTTCATTTTATCCTTTGGCAAGCTCCTCGTGTTTGAAACATCATGATATATATATATATATATATATATATATATATATATATCCAATTGGATATAAGTTAGCATGGGTTATTATTGTTGACATCACCTAAAGGTGAATACGTTGAGAGGCAACACAATAAGCCCCTATCGTTTTCAGTGTCCGACTGAAACTCCATAACCACAAGTATTGCGTGAGTGTTAGCAATCGTAGAAGACTACAAGATAGTTGAGTATGTGAACTTGCTGAAAAGCTCTATTGTTGACTCTTTCTGATGTTATGATAAATTGCAATAGCTTCAATGACTGAGATTATAGTTTGTTAGTTCCCAATGAAGTTTTTGAACCATACTTGACATTGTGAATTGATTGTTACTTGAACATAAGAAATCGTATGATAAAATCTATATATGTTGCTGTTATAAGAATGATCATGATGCCCTCATGTCCGCATTTTATTTTTATCGACACCTCTATCTCTAAACATGTGGGCATATTTTTCGATATTGGCTTCCGCTTGAGGACAAGCGAGGTCTAAGCTTGGGGGAGTTCATACGTCCATTTTGCATCATGCTTTTATATCAATATTTATTGCATTATGGGCTGTTATTACACATTATATATCAATACTTATGGCTATTCTCTCTCATTTTACAAGGTTTACCATGAAGAGGAGGAATGCCGGCAGCTGGAATTCTGGCTCGAAAAGGAGCAAACATTGGAAACCTATTCTGCACTGCTCCAAAAATCCTGAAACTCCACGAAACATGTTTTTGGAATTAATAAGAATTATTGGGCGAAAGAAATACATCAGGGGGCCCACACCCTGTCAAGGAGGGTGGCCCCCCCTACTGGGCGCGCCCCCTGTCTCCTGGGCCCCCTGGTGGGCCTCCGGTGTCCATCTTCTGCTATATGAGAGCTTTTACCCTGGAAAAATTCATGGGCAAGCTTACGGGACAAAACTCCGCCGCCACGAGGCGGAACCTTGGCGGAACCAATCTAGGGCTCCGGCGGAGCTGTTCTGCCAGGGACACTTCCCTCCGGAAGGGGGAAATCATCACCAATGATACTCTCATCGGGAGGGCTTCAATCTCCATCAACATCTTCACCAGCACCATCTCCTCTCAAAACCCTAGTTCATATCTTGTATCCAATCTTGTATGAAAACCACAAATTGGTACCTGTGGGTTGCTAGTAGTGTTGATTACTCCTTGTAGTTGATGCTAATTGGTTTACTTGGTGGAAGATCATATGTTCAGATCCTTAATGCATATTATTACGCCTCTGATTATGAACATGAATATGCTTTGTGAATAGTTACGTTTGTTCCTGAGGACATGGGTAAAGTCTTGCTATTAGTAGTCATGTGAATTTGGTATTCATTCGATATTTTGATGAGATGTATGTTGTCTTTTCCTCTAGTGGTGTTACGTGAACGTCGACTACATGACACTTCACCATTATTTGGTCCTAGAGGAAGGCATAGGGAAGTAATAAGTAGATGATGGGTTGCTAGAGTGACAGAAGCTTAAACCCTAGTTTATGCGTTGCTTCGTTAGGGGCTGATTTGGATCCATATGTTTAATGTTGTGGTTAGGTTTACCTTAATACTTCTTTTGTAGTTGCGGATGCTTGCAATAGGGGTTAATCATAAGTGGGATGCTTGTCCAAGTAAGGGCAGTACCCAAGCACCGGTCCACCCACATATCAAATTATCAAAGAACCGAACGCGAATCATATGAATTTGATGAAAACTAGCTTGACGATAATTCCCATGTGTCCTCGGGAGCTCCTTTCTCATTATTAGAAATTGTCCAGGCTTATCCTTTGCTACATAAAGGATTGGGCCACCTTGCTGCACTTTATTTACTTTATTTACTTGTTACTCGTTACTATTTATCTTATCACAAAACTATTTATCACCTACAATTTCAGTACTTGTAGAGAAAACCTTACTAAAAACCGCTTATCATTTCCATCTGCTCCTCGTTGGGTTCGACACTCTTACTTATTGAAACGACTACGATAGATCCCCTACACTTGTGGGTCATCAAGGGTCAGGTGTGACACGGGCGTCAGCAGTTGCATTTTGATTGTAATACAGGTAGACAACAGAGTCATTTCACTATTCCCCTTCCCTTCAATTTTTAGTGAGGTTCTACCCGAAACACCCCCCTCCAAAGTGAAATTAGTTAAGCCCAAGACCATAACTCAAAAATGACTTCTTTACATCTTTTATGGCTTATTTTGACAATATGCCCTGAAAAGGCAGAATCGAACTGGCCCTTAACCTGCAATTCAATTGTGTGTGCAATGATGAATCACTCCTGCCTACTATCTGTACATTTAGGCATCATCATACATGGCATAACCTAATACATGTGCATTCCATTGTAGAATTTGGAATATGCAATGTTTATCTTAGTTCATACGTTGCACATGATGTTTAAATGCCCCTAAATCTGGTCAGTCAAGTGATGGTCTTTAAGCCTCCTTCTTTGCTTCTTTTCTTGATATGTAAGATTTGCTCACACATATGTTCAATTGCTTGTTTGCATCAGCTAGCCATACTAGGACTGTTTGCTTTGATTACTTGTTCTTGACCTAACACTCTAACAGAGCTTGTCAACGATTTAAACACTAAGGTCTGCTGTAGTGGGGCCTTGTCTAACTCATATGACATAAAGGTTTGGCTTTACACTACAGTAGGCTCTCCAAGAGTACCTGGAGATCCAATTCGAAGGTATGCCTAGTTTTCACATAGAGCAGACATAGTAAATGCTCATTTCATTGTGTGCAAGTGCAAGAGATGCGGCATGTTTCATTATGTGGTGTTGTTTTGTTATAATCTCATCCTTTTGTGTTCACGGACTGGAAAGTATGCATATTTATCTTCCAAGGAGACAAGTAACTAGTTTGTGTCACCTTGCAGAGGGATGCAATGAAGATAAGATTGAGGATTTCCAAGTACAAGATGTTAGGAAGGAGCCTTGCAAGAGAAGTAGGAGCTGTGCTGAGCCTCTTAAACCTGCTAAGGTAAGTCACTGTATGCAACTCAACAGTTCAATTCCTTCTTTGTTTCAGGGACATTATGCTCTTTTCAATTGCTTTAATTTGTCCGCAGTTAATGAGATTCCCAAATAATTATGCCTGATGTTCAGTACTTGTATAACTATTAGTTGACATTATTAAAGGCCTTACCATTTAATTACTCTGCCAAAGTGTGCCTGAAGCTTTGAAGTCTATTAACCAACTATTATTGCATGAGGCTCACAATCTAGTTTATACTACGCTAATGATTGCATAGTTTTGCCTGTTGTAGTATGTTTGTATGAAACCCTCTGCTGTTCATTATGCTCCCTAAGACTTTAATTGAGCTACAGAATGGCCAACTGCTTGCTTACTTATACGCAACATGCTGTCTAAATTTGTAACTTGTCTGTGTTTTCGATTGGGCCCCAATATCATGCTCCTCTAGTGAGCTAAGAGGGATTTCTGTATGCAGGCTGCACATACTATCTTTTTTATAATTTTTAAAATATCACCTGCTTATGCTTCATGACATGTAACATTATTGTTAGTCCTGTTTTGCCATGTAATACAAAATAGTGTCTTGCTCGCTTCACTGTTGTAACTGTACTTTGCCCTAGTCATGTGTACTTACAGAAACATTTCAGGATGAAGTGACATCAACACAAAGATCTGTGAGCAGTGCGGCATGGCCGTTACCGAATGATTATGGATTGGAATTGGAATGTGCTGATGTTCTCGATCATCAACTAGAGGTGGCAAGACATCGTGTACATGATTGTCAACGTATAATCAACAAGTTGAGACTGGACATGCAGGTATTAGATGCAGGAGTCAAAAAATGAAACAAGACACTGAGGTAACCATGAAGGAATTGGAGATTTTGCAGAATGAAATTTGTGCTATCCGAATCTGGCCAATCCTATTTTGTGAAGAGATTATAGTTCAAATGGAGTTAAGTTGATGCGCGTCCATGATGTATGAGCTGTATTTGCCCAGTGTATGTAATTTGATGTTTGTGTATGCTTTATTATTACTTGTGCCGAACCATAATGCCCAGTGGGTATAATTGGCTATAATTTATTTATTGTATAGTGTAGGAATATTCTACCTTTCTATGCCTTGTTCTCTTTGTTGTATAGTGTATGTTTTCTAGAGGTGATAGTATTGAGTAGGATAATTCTTTGAATATGCTATATCCTTCAAACGGGGGCCAACTCGCCCAACCATGGCCCTTCATGGGCCGTACGATCCATGGGCCATGTACGGGCCGTCGGATCCATGGGTCTTCAATGGGCCGTCGGATCCATGGGCATTCAATGGGCCGTAGGATCCATGGGCCTTCTAGGGGCCGTAGGATCCTTGTGCCTTCTATGGATCGTAGGATCCATGGGCCTTCTACGTCTCGTAGGATCCATGGGCCTTGTAAGGGCTGACACATTTCTGGGTCTTGTACGGGCCTTTAATGGGCCGTAGACGGGCCTTTAATGGAAATCGTACGTTTTATGGGCTGACCATAACGGGTCGTTAATAGGCCGTATTTGGTGATGCTATGAAAATGGCCCAACAGATTAACGGTGGCCGACTGTAACTATGGGCTGAAGTTGGGCCACAAGTAGAAAATGACAGTAACGGGCCGTAAGTAATCGAATGCTGCAAATGAGCCCAAGAATAAATGGGCCCTCAGAAGGCCGAAAGATAACTTGGGCTGGAAACGGCCCAAAGGAATAACGGGTTGTTAATGGGTATAAAGTGATACACTATTCATTACAGGCCAGTTTCACCACGGGCCGTTAATGGGTGTAAAGTGATACACTGTTCATTACGGGCCAGTTTCACCACGGTCCGTTAATGGGCCAAGAGTTACAAAGGGCCTCATATGGGCCAAAAGACATGATGGGCCATACATGGGCCAGAAGTGAAAACGGGCTGGAATCATATTGGATGGCCCAGATGACGCTACTGGGCCTAATTCGGATAGGGCGTAACGGGCCTTGGGTTAGCGGGTTGTAAATGGGCTATATACGAACAGGCCGTTAACAGGCTTTCCATGGGCCGGCCCGCCACCTTTTGACCAAGTAAAACGGGCTGGCCTTTTCACAGGAATGGGCCACTGTTGGGCCATGCCACGTGTCGACGTATCATAGGCGCCTTCTGTCGAATGAGTGGATGACATCTGTCCCAGCGATGAGCCGACACATGTTTCCTCCAGCCAATGATGATTTTACATGTGGAAAATCCCCATTGGTCGGGGCTGTTGACGGGTTATCGGATCCAAAACCCGACCCGATAGTTTAACGGTGTTCTGTTAGGGTGGATGCCACATGTCGGTCACTCTTGACGAAAGCACTTCTGTGACGCGTGATTTATCGTCATGGAAGTGGACACTTCCATGATGATAATTTTGGTAATGTCATGGAACACTTCTACGATAGCACAGGTATGACTATCTTGATTCTGTCATAAAATCGTCATGGATGTACATGCATGACAAAAAACGCGACCTACTGTGACAAACATGTATCATCACGGAAGTGTATTTTTTTGTAGTGTACGCATAAAACCAAGAATAGATCTAAATATCACCATAATTATAAGGTAAATCACGAAAACTCATCTCATATTCCCTACATTCAGAAGCAAGTTTTTTTGGTGGCATGCAAAAGTAATCAAAAGGGCTAAATTTAATGGGACAGAAGTCCCCAAGATCAAGCTCGGGAGGTATGGGTTCCTCCTTTGGCCCCTCATATTGCACAACCACTTCATCATTATAAGCATTCTTTTGGCAAAACGTCATGAGCCTTTGCTCAAGAGAAAATCCTAACCCATTGTTTTGAATAGCAAAATCATCATTAAGTTCGGAGATTCTATCAACTAGAACATCGGTAGGAACCTTTTTTCTAAGGTTTTCATTATAAGCAACATGATCTAAAGATTGTAAACGCATTATGTCTTCTTGATTAAACAGGATCGCCTCTACGGAAGGACGACTAGCATCCACCCTATAGTGCGCAAAAATTTCTTTGGCTTATTTCATTATAAATCTGAACTCATGTGCCTAAAAGATAGTAGCTGCACGCTTAACAGAAGAATGCCCAATATTGGAAAATTCGAGGAAAATCCTTTGTATGCAAGGATGCATATGAATAAACTGTCTTTCAAGTTCAACTATAAGCAAGGATATAGCATCCGCAAGACTACTAGTTCTATGAAGATTAGATCCACCCATAGAGGTCAAAGCACCGGCACAAGACTACTAGTTCTATGAAGAATAGATCCACCCTTTTCCAATAATATTACCACTACCGATTCTATACTTTTTAGTATGTAAGATAGTGGGTTCTTCAACAGGATCATCAAAAGCATCAAAGTTTCCCACATTATTACTATTGTTCTTATCAACGATAACCTCCCCAGTTTCGGACATAGTGGCAGCAAATACCACAAGAAGCAAGCGAAAAAGAGGCAAACAGGAAAAAGAGGGCGAATAAAATGGCAAGGGTGAAGTGGGGGAGAGGAAAACGAGAGGCAAATAGCAAATAATGTAATGCGAGGGATAAGAGTTTGTGATGGGTACTTGATAAGTCTTGACTTGTGCGTAGACTCCCCGGCAACGGCGCCAGAAATCCTTCTTGATACCTCTTGAGCATGTGTTGGTTTTCCCTTGAAGAGGAAAGGGTGATGCAGCAAAGTAGCATAAGTATTTCCCTCAATTTTTGAGAACCAAGGTATCAATCTAGTAGGAGGCTACATGCAAATCCCTCGTACCTGCACAAAAAATAAGAACCTTGCAACCAATGCGATAAAGGGGTTGTCAATCCCTTCTCGGCCACTTGCAAAAGTGAGATCTGATAGAGATAATAAGATAAATATTTTTTGTATTTTTATAGATTGGAAAGTAAAGATTGCAAAATAAAGTATATCGGAAACTTATATGATGGAAAATAGACCCAGGGGCCATAGGTTTCACTAGTGGATTCTCTCAAGATAGCATAAGTATTACGGTGGGTGAACAAATTATTGTCGAGCAATTGATAGAAAAGAGCATAGTTATGAGAATATCTAGGCATGATCATGCATGTATATAGGCATCACGTCCGCGACAAGTAGATCAAAACGATTCTGCATCTACTACTATTACTCCACACATCAACCGCTATCCAGCATGCATCTAGAGTATTAAGTTCATAAGAACAGAGTAACACATTAGGCAAGATGACATGATGTAGAGGGATAAACTCAAGCAATATGATATAAACCCCATCTTTTTATCCTCGATGGCAACAATACAATACGTGCTCTGCTGCCCCTACTGTCACTAGGAAAGGACACTGCAAGATTGAACCCAAAGCTAAGCAATTCTCCCATTGGAAAAAAGATCAATCTAGTAGGCCAAACCAAACTGATAATTCAAAGAGACTTGCAAAGATAACAAATCATACATAAAAGAATTTAGGGGAGATTCAAATATTGTTCATAGATAATCTTTATCATAAACCCACAATCCATCGGATCTCAACAAACACACTGCAAAAAGTATTACATCGAATAGATCTCAGAAAATCGAGTAGAACTTTGTATTGAGAACCAAAGAGAGAGAAGAAGCCATCTAGCTAATAACTATGGACCCAAAGGTCTGTGGTAAACTACTCACACTTCATCGAAGAGGCTATGGTGTTGATGTAGAAGCCCTCCGTGATCAATTCCCCCTCCGGGAAAGTGCCGGGAAAGGCCCCAAAATGGGATCTCACTGGTATAGAAGGTTGCGGCGGTGGAAATAGGGTTTCATGGTGCTCTCGGACGTTTTCAGGGTATATGGGTATATATAGGCGAAAGAAGTCGGTCAGGGGAGCCACGAAGGGCCCACGAGGGTGGCAAGCGCGCCTACCCCCTGGGCGCGCCCTCCTGCCTCATGGCCTCCTCGTTTCTATCTTGATGTCCACTCCAAGTCTCCTGGATTGCGTTTGTTCCAAAAATAACTCTTGCGAAGGTTTCATTCCGTTGGACTCCGTTTGATATTCCTTTTCTGCAAAACACTGAATAGGCAAAAAAGAGCAATTTGGACTGGGCCTCCGGTTAATAGGTTAGTCCCAAAAATAATATAAAAGTGCGTAGTAAAGCCCATTAAACATCCAAAACATATAATATAATAGCATGGAACAATAAAAAATTATAGTTATGTTGGAGACGTATCAACTGCTTTCAAGCAAAGCCATGAGGAATTGAGGATGGAGCTGGGGGATGTCATTGCCCGACGATCCATCGAAGAGTAGATACAATAGCGATCTACTCCCTCTGTTCTGATTTACTCATCGTGGTTTTAGTTCAAATTTGAACTAAAACCACGACGAGTAAATCGGAATGGAGGGAGTAGATCATTGTCTATGATTTCCTTCTTCTCCTGCCCCGTGTCTTCCGAACTTTGCAGTATGTGGCAAATTATCTGGAATATGTAAGACAATTATTATCTGCGCCATTGTAAATTTGTTGTCATACTATCCGTTGCCATTTTATTTGTCGTCCTATTATCCATTTCCCTATGTGGCAATTTAAATTAGGCTGGAATACAAGTTGAAAACACGAAAAAGCAAATGTTGCCATCGGATCACAACCAAACACCCTCCATCCACCCCTATAAAAACCTCTGTCCAGACGCTTTAATTAACCCATTAATGGTGAAGTTTTGAGCAAGGCAGGCTGCGGCTGGTGCATGGAGGTCAAACAGCTCGCTTCCCGGTGAGCATGGGCGGCCTTGCTGCTCGCATGTGCCCGTCGAGCCTGTGAGGTGGACAGGATGCACGCATCCCGTCGAGCCTGCGCGGCGGACTGCTCGCACGCGTCCAGTCAAGCCTGCACGCCGGACTTCTCGCGCTTGTCCCGTCTAATCAAACATCCGCACGCATGCCACTGAGTATGGTTAAATATTGACACAGTTCATATGATACAACCGTTTGTAATATTAACGTGTCAGCTTATTGTTTTAAAAAGGACTTCGTTGGCTACTAATGTGTGCGCCTCTTCTCAAACTGGACGTTTTTTTACCATGGCATATATGTGCCATGTCATGAAACTAGGCCAAGTTTCATGTTTTTTGGGTGAGTTTTAGATTTACTAGGATTTAAAAACTGAGATTCTCAATGTTTCAGGACGACAACAAGTTTGTAATTCATCCCATTCCTTAAACGAGACCTAAACATGCACCGAATGACACATGTACGATTTCCCACCCATTTTGTGCTTGTAGTTCAAATTTGAATTATGAACTACATTTAATGGGTAGAAAACTTAATTCGTAATATATACAATGGCCATACGAACCCTAAACATGCACCCCAAGGACACATGTACATTTTTTCTAGCCATTTTGGTTCACTCGAGCATGTATTTGTAGTTCGGATTTGAATTATGGACATTAAATGCCTAGAAAACTCAATTAATGAATAAAAAGGGTCTAACGAACCGTGAATAATTTCAAAGTTCAGCGCGACTCTCCCATTATTCCGTACATGTTGCGTGTAGAAAAAAATACGAGGCTAGAAGAGGGAGCGATTATCGTTTGGCCCACAAGGGGACACATTTCCCTATCGAAACCATGAGGGTTCTTACGACAGTCTCCGGTTTGTAATAAAGCTTCGCCCAAATTGGCAATGTTTTTACCACGACATATATGTGCCATGACGTGACACCATGCCAGCTTTAATGAATTTCTGGTGAGTTTTGGATTTATGGGGATTTAAAACTGAGATTCCAAATGTTTCAGGATGAGCCAAGACATCAATTAGGTTGTAATTCGTTCCCATTCCTTGCATGGGACCTAAACATGCACCCAAGGACACATGCATGTATAATTTTTCTAGCCATTTCGGTGAATTGGAGCATGTATTTGTACTTCAGATTTGAATTATGGATATTAAATGCCTAGGAAACTCAATTAGTGTATAAAAAGGCCAAACAAACCCTGAATAAGTTTAAATTTCAGCATGGATATCATGTCGTTCAATGTTGCCCGTAGAAGACAATACAAGGCGAAGAGGGAGCAACTACATTTTGCCACAAGGGGAACACGTTTCCCTCTCGGAACCATCAGGCTTCCTTGAGAGAAGCTTCGGTTTGTAAGAGGTTTGTAATAAAGCTTGGCCCAAATTGGCAATGTTTTTACCACGACATATATGTGCCATGATGTGACACCATGCCACCTTTGATGAATTTCTGGTGAGTTTTGGATTTTATGGGGATTTAAAACCCGAGATTCCAAATGTTTGAGGACGAGCCAGGACGCTGGTACGGATGTAATTCGTTCCCATTCCTGGCATGGCACCTAATTAAACATGCACCCAAGGACATATGCATGCACAATTTTTCTAGCCATTTTGGTGAACTTGAGCATGTATTTGTAGTTCAAATTTGAATTTTGGACATTAAATGACTAGGAAACTCAATTAGTGTATATATAAAAAAGCCAAACGAACCCTGAATAAGTTTAAATTTTAGCATGGATATCATGTAGTTCCATGTTGCTCGTAGAAGAAAATACAAGGTGAAAAGAGGCCGTGATTACGTTTCGACAACAAGGGGAACATGTTTCCCTATCGGAATCACAAGGCTTCTTGTTGAGAGAAAGCTCCGGTTTGTAAGAGGTTTATAATAAAGCTTGGCCCAAATTGGCAATGTTTTTGCCATGACATATATGTGCCATGATGTGACACCATGCCACATTTGATGACTTTCTGGTGAGTTTTGGATTTTACGGGGATTTAAAACCCGAGATTCCAAATGTCTGAGGACGAGCCAGGACGCCGGTACGATTTCCCTATCGGAACCACACGGCTTCTTGTTGAGAGAAGCTCCAATTTGTAAGAGGTCCGTAATGCGGGTGAAATGATGATATATAGCATGCCAACTTTCAACCATTTCGGAGTTCATTTGAAGTGCTTTTCAATTTCAGGGTCATTTAGCTCAAAATATTCAGTAAATGCATGAAAAACACCAAATGAAGTTAGGAAGGGTTGAAAATTGATGATGTGGCTTTGAATGGTGCATTTTGTAACAGACGAGTTTTCGTTCGAAACCCTGATACTTCGAAAGAGATTGTCCATTCTACACACGAAATGCATCCAGTTTTTGCAGTAACCCTCTGAACTTTTTAGAACATGCTATGTGGGTGAAATGATGATACCATGCCAACTTTCAACCTTTTCAGAGTTCATTTGAGGTTCGTAATAAAGCTTGGCCCAAATAGGACAATGTTTTTACCATGACATATATGTGCCATGATGTGACACCATGCCAACTTTCATGACGTGACACCATGCCAACTTTCATGTATAATTTTTCTAGCCATTTTGGTGAACTGGAGCATGTATTTGAAGTTCAAATTTGAATTATGGACATTAAATGCCTAGGAAACTCAATTAGTGTATAAAAAGGCCAAATGAAAGTCGTGCGCCTACCAAACTGTGGCCGATGCCGCCCATGATCTGAGTCGTGTGTTCTGATTGGCTAGAACCCAAACCCCAAGGATTGTACGTCTGCACCGTTGGATGCTCCCAGATCGAACGGCAACCCTCAGCCCTTTCAACAGCACATGCAGTACATGGGTAAGCACTTTGCGCATGCATCGTTGAGCTCACGCTTCCTTCTCTTGTACGTTTTCAAAACATGCTACCGTTTCCCGCCACTCCTCTCATCGGTTTCACTACAGGAATTAGCTACTTTGCCATCAGCCACGACAGATGGCAAAGGCAGGAACGGCGGACAACAAAGGTCTTTGCCGCGTGCCGCGGACGGCAAAAGGCTCCGACAAAGTAAGGATCGGCAAAGAGCTACTTTGTCGTCTACTTTTGGCGGCTGACGGCAAAGGGGCCTTTGCCATCAGCAGCTGACGGCAAAGAAAGCAAACGGCAATGATTACGCCATTAGTTCGTTAGGTGGCTAACGGCAGCCTTTGCCGTCCGCCGCTGACGGCAAAATTTGTCTAGCAGATGGCAAAGATCCAGCGGATGGCAAAGAGCCTATATTGCCCCATTTAATTCTGTTTTTTCTTATATCAATTCATTTTCACAGAAAATCAAACACACACACACACAGAGATATATATGACCAATAGTCATGAACACATTGTAGCAAGTTTGATCCATACATATACATAGTTTCATCAATATTACACAGTTTCACTAGGTAGCAAGTTTTACAAAGTCAAAACAAAAACTATGGACAAGCACTCTATATCTGAAATTACAAGAAATGACCTAAAACTAAATATCTATTTTCCTAAAAACTATCTTATTACTAAGATCTTCTCTGGATCTTCTTCCTTTCTTCCAACCTGCATAACAAAAACACTAAGAAAGAGAGAATGGGTTAGGAGTAGAAATGTAGCATTTCACTTGGTGAAATGCAATGTTCAGTTTTTATGTAAGTTTAACACATGGAAAGCTGGAGAGCATGCTGAGAGTTTTCTTGCCACGGGCCAGCCAAGGGGCCAGTTCACATCCTTCTGGAGGAGAGTGTACTCCTGCTCAATTCCATTCATGTTTGGGTTCAGAGATAGGCCTAATCAGTGCTAATCTATATTGTACAACTTATTATGTTCTCGTGTGTGCATGTGTGTTAAGACACAAGAGCACTACTACAACTTTTATATGAAACACTGCAACAACAAAAAACTTCATATATCGACGGAGGTATTCGTACCATGTCTCCTCAGCTACAACCTTCGAGGTGTTGAAGATCTTGGCAGCATTGTGCCTCTTGTTGGTGGGGATTGGAACACCTTGTGGTGTGTAGCAGTCGCACATAACCTACAAGGAGTAATAAATAGGAAAAGATCAACAAACCAATGACCTTGCGCCAAATATAGTAGAAACTTGGCCTCTGATTTAGCTGAAGCTTTTTTTTCTCAGTTCAAGTATTTAAGATTTGTGTTAGTCAAACAGTTGTCTGAAAGGCCAAGTTGTTTCTCTAAAGAGATAGTCTCATAAGCAATTAATTATGAACCACGTAGGTCAACTAGTGGAATTTTAGGGTGTTTACACAATAGGGTGCAAACACCTGGTTATTTTGTCCACCAGATCACACATATGTCCAAGCACATCAAACAGCCACAAAATTCAGTTTTCATTTTTAAAATTAAGCCATAAAATTCGGTTTTTTATTTCTAAAATTTAGCGGTGCCTGGAAACAATGTTTTCCTGTGATTTTTTTCAAAGACCCATCTGCATCTTACTTTTCCTACTTTATGGCACCCATCATCTTTGGTGCATAAAAAGTTTGAAACAAGCATGGAAGATAAAAAGTAGTGAGGACTTACAAGGAGGTTGTCACCCCTCCTGAACGGGTCCTTAAAAATGGCCTGGGGGATTCATCAGAGTCAAAAAGAAAAAACAGCTTGTAAGCAAACAAGGAAAGTAGAAATACTGTAAGTAAAATGCTATACCAAAGCTTCAGTCAATTATGTTCGAGAGAGGGCACAAAAGGTGCAGTGTTTCCGCATGAGATAAAAATAGATGACGTGGACTTAGGTGTAGAAAATTACCACCCTCCAAAACAAACGGCAAACCTTTTATATGCAACAAGTAAAGAAGTTTACAAATTAACAGCTTGTCTGAATCTATTTCTAATGTGAGAAAGTAGGTTACTGAAATAACTTACATGCAATTTATCAATAGGAACAGACATAAACAAGGTGATACATCCGTATTAAACTTGGATAGTAGCAACTTGGATTCAGGGGCAACGGGATATATATTTTTTATTGGTGAATAGTTAAGAAAATAATACCACTCTTACCCACCCCTCAAGGGAAGATTAATTATCACATTCACCATTGTCAGTCACAACTGCTAATGAGCAAAAAAATGCAACTAAAGCCTAATAAAGAACATTCACATTTCTGTACTGAATCATCATGCTGCATATGAGCCAAGCACATAAGAATCATTATGCGAACTGCATATGCCATGTCTACAAAAAAGAATTGCCCTTTGCGTAGTAGAAATCAAATCAATAGTCTGGAGAGAACTATACAGAAATAACAAAAATATTAGGGAGATGTTGCTGCTAGTTGCGTGCAGCTGCGTGCTTTGCCTCATGCAAAGAAAGTAGAACATTGTGTTTACCAACTGCAAATATTTGTGCTTGTTCTTCCATTAGCAATGGTATCTACTTGGCAACAGCTAAAGGATGAAATTGAGCTACATAAATATTTGGTGTTTCTCCAAATTCTAAAGATGAAATAACTGAACATTGAAAGAACAGTAAAAAATATACAAGGCAAGGATACACAAGCACACACAGCACACACGCATGTAGGCAGAACTGGTCCAGCCATGGCCACCGCGACATGGATTCCTCACTGCCGCCACCGCGGCATACATGGATCAGAGGTAGATGCATAGGAGAGGAGTGCATAGGGAGAGGAGTCGAGGGTTGGTACCATGGGCGTACATGCGGGCCTGCAGCCGTCAAGGCGGGAGGCAAGTTGAAGGGCTCGGGGGTGGGGTGGGGGTGTCTCTCTCTATGCTCGACCCTAGTAGCTGCACGGCACCGGAGATCTCGGGTATGGGCTGCAGCACGACCCTGGTGGCCGATGGGCTTGGTCGGCGCTGTTCCGGCGAGGGGCGTCACTCCAGCGAGGAGGAGGCCCGTGCGGCGAGGGGGAGGCCGGATCCGGAGTGGCTGGACCTCCCGCGGTCGGATCCGGGCGCGAGGCAGCATGGGGCGGTGGCGGCGACGCGGGGACGCGGGCGGGCGCAGAGGAGCTCGGTGCTCGGCTCCCATGGCAGCGGCGGTTCTTGAGGTTGGGGCGACGGGCGATGAGGCTTCCGTGGCAGGGCGGCAAGCCTGTGGGGAGGTGGCGGCACATGACACGACACAGGTGGCAGCGCGAGGAGGCGGGGCTCCTGGGATCCGGTGAGGTGGCGGCGTGCACCGGTGGGTGGAGGCGAGGTGGCGCGGCGGCACGGGGTCGAGGGAGGCGGGGTCGGGCGGGGCTCGGCTGTGGGGCAGGGGCGGAGAAAGAGGGGATAGAGATAGAGGAGGTGAGGGCAACAGTTTTCTTTTTACCCAAAAAAAGATAGCCCCCTCTTTGTCGTCCGCCAGCAGATGGCAAAGAATCTTTACCGTCCGCTGGCGGACGGCAAAGACGGGGGTGGACCATTTTAGTGTACTGGCATCCGCTGGCAGATGGCAAAGATTCTTTGCCATCTGCCAGCAGACGGCAAAGAAATGACAGATGGCAAAGACCTTCTTTGTCGTCTGCCAGTTCTTTGTCGTCTGTTGTTTGGTAGCTGATGGCAAAGACCTTTGCCATCCACAAGCAGACGGCAAAATCCCTAATTCCAGTAGTGATTCTCGCCTCATCTCCCATCACCAGTGTCAGTGCTCATTGAAGGCTAGGCGGCGACACACCAGCCATCGCACACAGTTTCTAAAAGAACAAATGTGCGTGATAGGATGGAGTAGGTCCCATACGGTGACCAGCGTGAGCAAAGTGGTGCAGGTACTGGCTTAACCATGTGTGATGGAAGTGCGCTATAAAATCGGCACGACTGCGCAAGTGCGAGCAAATGGTGGAGGTACTGGTTTAACCGTGTGCGATGCAAGTGCGTTGTGAAATCACCACGAGTGCGCAAGCGTGAGCAAAATGGTGCAGCTACTGGTTTAACCGTGTGTGATACAAGTGCGCTATGAAATCACCACGACTGTGCAAGCGCGAGCAAATGGTGGAGGTACTGGTTTAACCGTGTGCGATACAAGTGCGCTGTGAAATCACTATGACTGCGCATGCGTGAGCAAAATGGTGCAGGTACTGGCTTAACTGTGTGCGATACAAGTGCGCTATAAATCACCACGGCTGCGCGATCTTGGCCACTCCCGCCCCACATCAATTTCTTTACGCAAATTTTAGTAGCCGTTGTACTTCAACTATCGCCCACACTCCTCCAGCACCGACCTTATAGTAAAATTGCAGTAGCCGAGGCATTTGAACCGTCGCCCTCCCTCGTCCACCACCATCTCCGCCCACCATTACTAATAATTTCAGT
>NC_057798.1:46148863-46159197 GCF_018294505.1 Triticum aestivum | reverse complement strand
ATATCGCCGCCGGCGCTGCCACCAACCCATGTCGGTCTGCCCGTTCCTCCTAGCTTAGATAATAAACTTCAGGTTACCCAGCGATTCCCATACCGTCTCCCCACTCCCCTCAGTTTTTAGATGAGGCCTGCAATGTCCCTCCCCGCCAGATCCACATCCCCTGCTCCAGAATGTCACAGCCTAAGCTCGACCACATATCCCGGGGAGCCCGACGGGCGTTCGGCCAAGAAGTGGTTTATCATGGCCTCTCCCGCGGACATTGCCGAGGTGGCCACCCTTCGCCCCGACCTGTCGATCCCGGAGCAACACGTCACCGCTGAAGCCGGCGAAGACGTTGACTACGTTGCCATGTCGAAGGCTTCATGTCAGCGGGCTTGCGTATTACTGTATCTCGAGAAAGCTGGCTACGACATCAAGCTCGTCGACAGCGACGGCTTCACACAAGCCATGTCATAGGTTATGTGGTCCATCCCCAACCCCTCTGGTTCAACCGCCGTCGATCTCTTCGATGGCCCTGCTGCTGATCTCCTCCGCCAAGCGGTGAAGGATTTGCGATCCTTCTATGCCATCGAGCCCATTTTGTCATTTCCGAAGGACATGTTCTACGGCGGCGGCTTGGAATCCTCAATTGCCAAGTCATATCTCATCAACCACGACCATGAGGAGGGCACCCACAAAGGTTCTTCCACCATGGGTCTGTGCTCTTTCAACAGGAAGGATCCGGTCCATGAAATGTGAGTCAACATCCTATCAGCAAATCTTACCTTTTTCTAGCTTGCCAACCCGTACCCTTTGTTGTAGTAGCATTTGCCGTGCGGTGCTATAACTATGCCCTGTTTAATTATTTCAGTTATACAAAAATGTATTGTTCAATAGGGCTACGTGATGTTTAAGTCTGAATTGTCCGCTTCAGTTATACGAATGGCTATATTTGGTTGTTTATAGTGAGTAGATGCCTTGTTTATCTGTGTTAGGTTGTTAGGTTGGTTGCAGTGAGCATTTTTCCAGTTATCAAGCCGATGCCTTGTTTATATGTATTTTGTACTAGTTTGGTTGCAGTGAGCATTTGTCCTGTTATCAAGCATATGCCTTGTTTATCTCTAGTTTGGTTGTTAGGTTGCTTTTTTTAGCATTTGTCCAGTTTTCAAGCAAATGCCTTGTTTATCTGTATTTTCTTGTTAGGTTGGTTGAAGTGAGCATTTGTCCAGTTTTCAAGCATATGCCATGTTTATCTATATTTGCTTGTTAGGTTGGTTCCAGTGAGACTCTGTCCAGTTTTCAATGGCTATATTTGGTTGTTACACTGATCATTCATGCCTTGTTTATTTTAGTTATTCACAATGTGTTGTTCATTATGTGCAAGTCGGAACTATGCCGCTCGACTGCATCAATACCAGTTTGAACGGCTATATTTGGTTCTAGTTATGCCTGGTGTAGTTAACAGTTAACATATGCCCTTTATTTCATTTTTACACATTTATTCAGTGATGTTTAAGCATTGCCTACATTCTATTCATTTTCAACAATACCAGTTTGAATTCCAATATTTGATGGCTGTTAAGCCTGCTGTCGATAACATTGCCTTCCATTTTATATATGCTTTAACAGCATGCTGAAACCAACACATTCAAGCTATCATTTGGAGATGATATTGTTTACCTTTGCTATATTTGTTTGATGTTAACGTTGCCGTACTTATCATGCCTTTCCACTACTTATGCAGGACAACAACGGAAGTGGCCACCATTTTCCGCCGAGGTTAGCTTCATTCCTCGACTTGTACTCCCCCGTCGTTCCATAATGTAGTGCATATAGATCCAGGCATGGACACTTGTTAGCTTCTAATATTGACTTGTTGCTTGTAGGTACATATGCCCTTGGCAAAGATCCATGCATTGACCCTTTTTGCGTATGGGGCAATGAGATATTCATGAACAAGCATCAAGTGAGGAAACTGATAAGGATTATTAGCAAAAAGATACGAATGGTGGCAAGAAAATAATTTGTTTATGCTCTATCAAACACAATAGTGAGCTGTAGGATGGTAACTACAAACTCTGCAGCCTTCTCTTTTTACTGCCCATAATGAGTTGTTAGATAACAATGTCTGAATCTTTTTCATTCGCAGTGGTTCCTGAAGCAGTTCACTCAAGATTATCTCGCAAAGTACATGATTGGTGGACATGCAATGAAGGTTAAAGTATTTCATCCAGACTACAATGAGCATCGAGAAGTCGTAATGAAGACAGTGAAGGATGGACGGGCAGCCATCGCAAGGGGTTGGCCTAGAGTTGTGCGCGCATTACGCATCGAGGAGGGCACAATATGGGCATTCTACTTCATCTTCTCCAGCAACCAGAATGTCTTTTGCCTCTCTCTTTACAGTCTTTAATACAACTGTGGCCCATCATTCTTTACTTGGTGCTTCTGTAGTTCTTTAGTATATGTACCTGTGCATCAAATTATGCATTTTTGGTTGAACCTTTAATTGTTGGAAATATGCCCTAGAGGCAATAATAAAATGGTTATTATTGTATTTCCTTGTTCATGATAATTGTCTATTGTTCATGCTATAATTGTATTAACTGGAAACCGTAATACACGTGTGAATACATAGACCACGACATGTCCCTAGTGAGCCTCTAGTTGACTAGCTTGTTATCAACAGATGGTCATGGTTTCCTGACCATGGACATTGGATGTCATTGATAACGGGATCACATCATTAGGAGAATGATGTGATGGACAAGACCCAATCGTAAGCATGCATAGCACAAGATCATGTAGTTCGTTTGCTAAAGCTTTTCTAATATCAAGTATCATTTCCTTAGACCATGAGATTGTGTAACTCCCTGATACCGTAGGAGTGCTTTGGGTGTACCAAACGTCACAACATAACTGGGTGACTATAAAGGTGCACTACAGGTATCTCCAAAAGTGTTTGTTGGGTTGGCACGAATCGAGACTGGGATTTGTCACTCCGTATGACGGAGAGGTATCTCTGGGCCCACTCGGTAATGCATCATCATAATGAGCTAAATGTGACTAAGTTGTTAGTCACAGGATCATGCATTACGGAATGAGTAAAGTGACTTGCCGGTAACGAGATTGAACGAGGTATTGGGATATCAACGATTGAATCTCGGGCAAGTAACATATCGATTGACAAAAGGAATTGCATACGGGATTGCTTGAATCCTTGACATCGTGGTTCATCCAATGAGATCATCGTGGAACATGTGGGAGCCAACATGGTATCCAGATCCCGATGTTGGTTATTGGCCAGAGAGATGTCTCGGTCATGTCTGCACACTTAAGGTTTGATGACGCTGGGGTTATAAAGGAAGTTTGTATGTGGTTACTGAATGTTGTTCGGAGTCCCGGATGAGAACCGGACATCACGAGCAGTTCCGGAATGGTCCGGAGGTAAAGATTTATATATGGGAAGTCCAGTTTCAGTCACCGGAATAGTTTCGGGGGTTATCGATATTGTACCGGGACCACTGAAAGGTGTCCGGAGGTCCACCAGGTGGGGCCACCCATCCCGGGGGGCTTGATGGGCTGAATATGGGAGGGAACCAGCCCCTAGTGGGCTGGTGTGCCCCTCCCCAAGGGCCCAAGGAGCCTAGGGTTGGAAACCCTAGGGGAGGGGGGGTGCCTCCACCTTGCTTGGGGGGCAAGTTTCCCCCTCCTGGCCGCCGCCCCTCCCCTCTAGATGGGATCTGGAGGGGTCCGGCCTCCTCTCCCCTTCCCCTATATATAGTGGGAGTTTTGGGTCTGCCATGAACATGAGTTTCCCTCTCTCCTGGCGCAGCCCTACCCCTCTCCCTCCTCGTCTCTCACAGTGCTTGGCGAAGCCCTGCTGGAGTGCCACGCTCCTCCATCACTACCACGCCGTTGTGCTGCTGCTGGCCGGAGTCTTCCCCAACCTCTCCCTCTCTCCTTGCTGGATCAAGGCATGGGAGACGTCACTGGGCTGCACGTGTGTTGAACATGGAGGCACCGTTCTTCGGTGCTTAGATCGGATTCGGCCGCGATCTAAATCGCTTCGTGAATGACTCCACCGACCGTGTTCTTGCAACGCTTCCGCATTGCGATTTTCAAGGGTATGAAGATGCACTCCCCTCTCTCTCGTTGCTAGTTACTCCATAGATTGATCTTGGTGATGCATAGAAAATTTTGAATTTCTGCTACGTCCCCCAACAATGGCATCATGAGCTAGGTCTATTGCGTAGATTCTATGCACGAGTAGAACACAAGTTGTTGTGGGCATTGATTTTGTTCAATATGCTTACCGTTACTAGTCCTATATTGTTTCGACGGTATTGTGGGATGAAGCGGCCCGGACCGACCTTACGTGAGATAGGTTCCACCGACTGACATGCACTTGTTGCATAAGGTGGCTAGCGGGTGCCAGTCTCTCCCACTTTAGTCGGATCAGATTCGATGAAAAGGGTCCTTATGAAGGGTAAATAGCAATTGGCATATCATGTTGTGGTTTTGGCATAGGTAAGAAACGTTCTTGCTAGAAACCCGTAGCAACCATGTAAAAACTTGCAACAACAATTACAGGACGTCTAACTTGTTTTTGCAGCATATGCCGTGTGATGTGATATGGCAAAGAAGGATGTGATGAATGAAATATATGTGATGTATGAGATTGATCATATTCTTGTAATAGGAATCACGACTTGCATGTCGATGAGTATGACAACCGGCAGGAGCCATAGGAGTTGTCTTTATTTATTGTATGACCCGCGTGTCACTGAATAACACCATGTAATTACTTTGCTTCCTTGCTAAACCGTTAGCCATAGTAGTAGAAGTAATAGTTGGCGAGACAACTTCATGAAGACACGATGATGCAGATCATGATGATGGAGATCATGGTGTCATGCCGGTGACGATGATGACCATGGAGCCCCGAAGATGGAGATCAGAAGGAGCAAAATGATATTGCCATATCATGTCACTATTTGATTGCATGTGATGTTTATCATGTTTATGCATCTTATTTGCTTAGAACGATGGTTGTGAATAAGATGATCCCTGATAATAATTTCAAGAAAGTGTTCCCCCTAACTGTGCACCATTGCGAAAGTTCATTGTTGCGAAGCACCACGTGATGATCGGGTGTGATAGATTCTAATGTTCACATACAATGGGTGTAAGCCAGATTTACACACGTGAAACACTTAGGTTTACTTGACGAGCCTAGCATGTACAGACATGGCCTCGGAACACAAGAGACCGAAAGGTCGAACATGAGTCGTATAGTGGATAAGAGCAACATGAAGATGTTCACCGATGATGACTAGTCCGTCTCACGTGATGATCGGACACGGCCTAGTTGACTCGGATCATGTATCACTTAGATGACTAGAGGGATGTCTATCTGAGTGGGAGTTCATAAGATGAACTTAATTATCCTGAACATAGTCAAAAGGTTTTTGCAAATTATGTCATATCTCGTGCTTTAGTTCTACTGTTTTAGATATGTTCCTAGAGAAAATTTAGTTGAAAGTTGATAGTAGCAATTATGCGGACTGGGTCCGTAAACTGAGGATTGTCCTCATTGCTGCGTAGAAGGCTTATGTCCTTAATGCACCGCTCGGTGTGCTGAAACTCGAACGTCGTTTGTGGATGTTGCGAACATCTGACATACACATTTTGATAACTACGTGATAGTTCAGTAATGTTAAACGGTTTAGAATTGAGGCACCGAAGACGATTTCGAAACATCGCAGAACATATGAGATGTTCCAAGAGCTGAAATTAGGATTTCAGGCTCGTGCCCACGTCAAGAGGTATGAGACCTCTGACAAGTTTCTTAACCTGCAAACTAAGGGAGAAAAGATCAATCATTGAGCATGTGCTCAGATTGTCTGAGTACTACAATCACTTGAATCGAGTGGGAGTTAATCTTCCAGATGAGATAGTGATGGTTCTCCATAGTCACTGCCACCAAGCTATTAGAGCTTCGTGATGAACTATAACATATCAGGGATAGACATGATGATCCTTGAGCAATTCGCGATGTTTGACACCGCGAAAGTAGAAATCGAGTAGGAGCATCCATTGTTGATGGTTAGTAAAACCACTTGTTTCAAGAAGGGCAAGGGCAAGAAGGGATGCTTCATGAGACGACAAATTAGTTGCTGCTCTAGTGAAGAAACCCAGGGTTGAACCCAAACCTGAGACTAAGTGCTTCTGTAATGAGGGAACAGTCACTGAAGCAGAACTACCCTAGATACTTGGTAGATGAGAAGGCTGGCAAGGTTGACAGAAGTATATTGGATATACATTGTATTAAATGTCTACTTTACTAGTACTCCTAGTAGCACCAGGGTATTAAGATACCGGTTCGGTTGCTAAGTGTTAGTAACTCGAAATAAAAGAGCTACGGAATAAACACAGACTAGCTAAAGGTGAGATGACGATGTGTGCTGGAAGTGTTTCCAAGGTTGATGTGATCAAGCATCGCCTGATCCCTCTACCATCGAGATTGGTGTTAAACCTAAATAATTGTTATTTGGATTATGTTTATTGCAATACGGTTATTCATTTAAGGAGAATAATGGTTACTCTGTTTATTTGAATAATACCTTCAACGGTCTTGCACCTAAAATGAATGGTTTATTGAATCTCGATCGTAGTGATACACATGTGCGTGCCAAAAGATATAAGATAGTAATGATAGTACCACATACTTGTGGCACTGCCACTTGAGTCATATTGGTATAAAACGCATGAAGAAGCTCCATGTTGATGGATCTTTGGACTCACTTGTTTTTTGAACAGATTGAGACATGTGAACCATGTCTATTGGTATATATGCATGAAGAAACTCCATACAGATGGATCGTCTGGACTCACTTGATTTTCAATCACATGAGACATGCAAATTATACCACATGGGCAAGATGACTGAAAGGCCTCGTTTTTCAGTGAGATGAAACTAGAGAGCAAATTGTTGGAAGTAATACATTTGATGTGTGCAATCCAATGAGTGCTGAGGCATGCAGTGAATATCGTTATGTTCTTACTTCACAGATGATTTGAGTAGATGTTGAGTATATTTACTTGATGAAACACAAGTCTAAATTATTGAAAGGTTCAAGTAATTTCAGAGTGAAGTTGAAGATCATCGTGACAAGAGGATAAAATGTCTATGATATGATCATACAGATGAATATCTGAGTTACGAGTTTGGTACAGAATTAAGACCTTGTGGAAATTGTTTCACAACTAATACTGCCTGGAACACCATAGTGTGATGGTGTGTCCGAACATCATAACTGCACCCTGTTGGATATGGTGCATACCATGATGTCTCTTATTGAATTACCACTATTGTTTATGGGTTAGTCATTAGAGACAACCGCATTCACTTTAATAGGGAACCACGTAATTCCGTTGAGATGACACCGGTTTAGAGAAACCTAAGTTGTCGTTTCTTAAAAGTTTGGGGCTGCGACGCTTATCTGGAAAAGTTTTGCCTGATAAGCTCCAACCCAAAGCGGATAAATGCATCTTCATAGGACACCCAAAACAGTTGGGTATACCTCCTAATTCAGATCCGAAAGCAAAAGTGATTGTTTCTGGAAATGGGTCCTTTCTCGAGGAAATGTTTCTCTCGAAAGAATTGAGTGGGAGGTTGGTGGAGACTTGATGAGGTTATTGAACCGTCACTTCAACTGGTGTGTAGCAAGGCACAGGAAGTTGTTCCTGTGGCGCCTACACCAATTGAAGTAGAAGCTTATGATAGTGATCATGAATCTTCAGATCATGTCACTATCGTACCTCGTAGGGCGACAAGGATGCGTACTACTTCAGAGTGGTACAGTAATCCTATCTTGAAGGTAATGTTGCTAGACAACAATGAACCTACAAGCTATGGAGAAGCGATGGTGGGCCCGGATTCTGACGAATGGCTCGAGGCCATAAAATTCGAGAAAGGATCCATGTATGAAAACAAAGTATAGACTTTGGAAGAACTACTTGATGGTCGTAAGGTTGTTGGGTACAGATGGATTTTAAAGGGAAGACGGACAATGATGGTAAGTGTCACCATTAACAAAGCTCGACTTGTCGCTGAGATGTTTTTCGACAAGTTCAAGGAGTTGACTACGATGAACTTTCTCACTCATAGCGATGCTAAGAGTCTGTTAGAATTATATTAGCAGCTACTGCATTATTTATGAAATCTTGCAGATAGGATGTCAAAATATAGCTTCCTCGACGATTTTCTCGAGGAAAGGTTGTATCTGATACAACCAGAAGGTTTTGACAATCCTAAAAGATGCTAACAAGTATGCAAAGCTCCAGCAATCCTTCTAAGGACTGGAGTAAGCATCTCGGAGTTGGAATAAACGCTTTGATGAGATGATCAAAGATTTTGGATTTATACAAATTTTATGAGAAACTTGTATTTCCAAAGAAGTGAGTGGGAGCACTATAGATTTTGTGATGAGTATATGTTGTTGACATATTGTTGATCAGAAATGTTATAGAATTTCTAGAAAGCATATAGGGTATTTGAAAAGGTGTTTTTCAATGGAAAACCTAGATTAAGCTACTTGAACATTGAGCGTCAAGATCTGTAAGGATAGATCAAAAACGCTCAATAATACTTTCAAATAAATACATGCCATGACAAGATTTTGAAGAAGTTCAAAATAGATCGGTGAAGAAGGAGTTCTTGGCTGTGTTATAAGGTGTGAGTATTGAGTAAGACACAAGACATGACCTCGGCAGAAGAGAGAGAATGGACGAAGGTCGTCCCCTATGCTTCAGCATAAGCTCTATAGTATGCTATATTGTGTACCGCACCTGAAGTGTGCCTTGCCATGAGTCAGTCAAGGGGTACAAGAATGATCCAGGAATGGATAGCAAGACAGCGGTCAAACATATCCTTAGTAACTAGTGGACTAAGGAATTTTCTCGATTATGGAGGTGGTAAAAGAGTTCATCGTAAAGGGTTACGCCGATGCGAACTTTGACACTAATCCGGATTATTCTGAGTAGTAAACTGGAATCGTATAGTAGAACAGTTATTTGGAATAGCTCCAAATAGAGCGTGGTAGCTGCATCTAGGAGATGACATAGAGATTTGTAAAGCACACACGGATCTGAAAGATTCAGACCCGTTGACTAATAACCTCTCTCACAAGCGAGATATGATCAAACCCCATGCGTGTTGAATTCATTACAATCACATACTGATGTGAACTAGATTATTGACTCTAGTGCAAGTGGGAGACTGTTGGAAATATGCCCTAGAGGCAATAATAAAATGGTTATTATTGTATTTCCTTGTTCATGATAATTGTCTATTGTTCATGCTATAATTGTATTAACTGGAAACCATAATACATGTGTGAATACATAGACCACAACATGTCCCTAGTGACCCTCTAGTTGACTAGCTCGTTGATCAACAGATGGTCATGGTTTCCTGACCATGGACATTGGATGTCATTGATAACGGGATCACATCATTAGGAGAATGATGTGATGGACAAGACCCAATCGTAAGCATAGCACAAGATCGTGTAGTTCGTTTGCTAAAGCTTTTCTAATGTCAAGTATCATTTCCTTAGACCATGAGATTGTGTAACTCCCTGATACCGTAGGAGTGGTTTGGGTGTACCAAACGTCACAACGTAACTGGGTGACTATAAAGGTGCACTACAGGTATCTCTGAAAGTGTTTGTTGGGTTGGCACGAATCGAGACTGGGATTTGTCACTCCGTATGACGGAGAGGTATCTCTGGGCCCACTCGGTAATGCATCATCATAATGAGCTAAATGTGACTAAGTAGTTAGCACTACAAAAAAAGACACATCCGTCAAATTTTGGGCCGAACGAAAAAAAATTTGTCATGCATATGACACTTCTATGACGATAATTGTGACAAAACCCGGTAACATCATAGATGTGGTGGGCTCCTACTTCTATAACAAAAAATCATGACAGAAAATGGGCTTTTCGTCCTGGGCGGGCCGGAGACGCAGCTGCATGACATTCTTTGGGCCGTCCATGACGGAAAAAACCGTGGTAGAAGCGAGGGGGAGGAAAATTTCAGGGAGTTGCCGGTTACGGTGGGAGGTCGGGGGCGGAGCGATGCGCGTTTCTTTCGTACGTACGCGCGTGTGTGCAAGGCATTGGCTCTAACTGAACCCGAGCGAGGCGTTGGGCTCTAACTGAACCCGGGCGATTGCACTGCAGGCTACGCGTTACTGAACTCGAGCTATCGATCGATGGCTGTTAACTGAACCCGATGGAGCGATTCCTTCGCTACTGCTGCTAAATGAATCCGATCGATTGGATG